>NC_053389.1:245920804-246157634 GCF_905171765.1 Bufo bufo | reverse complement strand
CATACAGTAATCACTCCAGCCCTTGATCTGTCTCGCTTGCCAATCAATGACAGGATTTTGTTTGGACAACCATGGCAACCTTAGAACCAGAGGGGCCGGCAGACCCTTCATTATAAAACAAGAAATATCCTCAACATGAGAATCCCCCACCTTTAATTGGATATCCTGCACCATGTAGAATCAATAGCGAACACTGAGATCTCTTTGTCCAGTGCATTAGATTTAAAACCATGCATCAGGACAAACTGGTCATCCACAAGGTTAACCCCTGCCTCGCTGTCCAAAAATACATCCACATCAATATTCTTGGAATCTAGCCCCACCCTGGCAGGCAGGAGAAAACGCGTACTACCAGTAAAAGACAAGAGCATGTTCTTCCTGGGACCTTCCATTGCGGTGTTCCAATGGCCACAAATTTTCTAAAGGCCTCCGAGTCCACCAATTTATATGGCAGTAGTTGGCGAGGCTAGCAGTTCCGACAAGCCAGTGGTTAACCGTTGGGCAAGAGGGTTATCCGGCGTCATCATCTTTTTACGCTCGAACATTTGGGCCACGGAAGCCTGCCTTTTGCCAGATAAACATGAGGACGGCACGGTGGAAGGTGGAGTGGAGGACAATTGGGAGGAGAGAGGAGAAGTGACAGGACGTGTGGCTTTGTGGGTTCTGACGGCGTAGCTCCCACTGGGCTCGGTGATGGGAGGCCAAGTGCCTTCTTAAGGCAGTCGTCCCTAGGTGAGTGTTTGGCTTACTGCGACTTATGCGTTGACAGCAAAGGCTGCAGATGGCAAGACTATTGTCAGCAGCGGACACATTAAAAAAAGCCCACACTGCGGAGCCATGTGACGGCGTCCTGGGAGCGCCAGATGTGACCGTGCATGGTAGATGGCTCGCTCCTAATACATTTGCAGTCTGCTTTTTGCCTCCTGTGCAATGTAAGTTCTGCCTGCTTCTCCTCCCTATCTGCTGGTCCATCTCTCCCTCTGAACTCCCCTCCTCTTCCTCTCTTGTGGGCACCCACGTGACGTCCATTGACACGTCATCATCAACTTCACCTTCCCTACCACTAACATTAGAGTTCTCGGAGTAGGCAGCAACAGCGGGGACCAACCTCCTTGGACTGATCTGGGTACTGTCGTCAGACTGCTAAGTGGCGGCCGTTGCTACCTCCTCTTCCTGATCCGATGCCAAGAATGGCTGCGCATCGGAAATGACTTGTAATGGATCGAAAAATAATTCCTTCGGTGTCTTTGGGGGTGCACACAGCAGAGAGTGAAGAGGGTGCAGATAGAAAGGATGAGGAGGGTGCAGAAGCGGAAGGCTGAGTGAGCCACTCAACCAAGTCTGGTGCGTCCTTTGACGAAATTGAACGCACCTTCTGCAACTTCCCACTTAGGCTCTGGCCTGGTGCTCCTGCCCGACCCCTACCACCCCAGCAGAAGGGCCTGCCTCTTCCTCTGCCTGTCATTTTTTAAATGACCCTGTGACAAAAGTCTCTATAGAAGCGCAGTATTTGTGGAAGTAGGTATATAACAACCCGCTTCAAACAGCTGTTTTGGGGGGCTACTGGTATATCACACCAGTTATAATAATTTTTTCCAGTACCGTTTGTCACTGTGTGTAGCAGAGGGAACGCAGCAAAACAGCAAACAAATGCTGCAGTACTCAAATACACTATAAAGAAAGTATATTGGTATATAACACCCCACTTCAATCAGTCGTTTTGGGGGCCACTGGTATATTACACCAGTTATAATAATTTATTGTAATTGCGTTTGTCACTCTGTGTAGCTGCAGTATCGCTGCAGAACTGCTCACCAGTCACCACCACTGCTGCACAATACAAATGCACTATAATATACTTTCTATGTTAGAAAGTATATTATATGTGTATTACACCCCTCTGTACTGCACACTTATCAATAGCACACCTATAGCAGTCCTTAAAAGGACTTTGTGGCGCTATTAGCTAGCGATTTGTGTCCCTAACAGCCTGTCCCTGCTCCACACAGCAACCTCTCCCTACACTGACAAAAGACAGAATGTAAAATGGCGGCCAGATCAGGTTTATTTATAAGGTAGGGGGTATGTCCATGTGCTGAAACTTTTCAATTGGCTGTCCTGTACCACCTGATGGATGTGTCATGGGTCAAAGTTCTTCACAATGTAAAAGAATATGGCGGGCGCGAATATCGTTATATGTTCGCATGTTCGGCGAATCGCAAACACGCAAAGTTCGCCGCGAACCGCCCACCGAACCATCTCTAGTCATCTGGCCCTGCTCCATATATTCACCGACACCAAGGACAGAAAGTTACGTTGTCATAGGAGTATTTTATGTGATTTGTACTTTGATTGACATTTATCAACATACAGGGAGTGCAGAATTATTAGGCAAGTTGTATTTTTGAGGATTAATTTTATTATTGAACAACAAACATGTTCTCTTTGATGATACCAGCCCAAACCAGTACTCCACCTCCACCTTGCTGGCGTCTGAGTCGGACTGGAGCTCTCTGCCCTTTACCAATCCAGCCACGGGCCCATCCATCTGGCCCATCAAGACTCACTCTCATTTCATCAGTCCATAAAACCTTAGAAAAATCAGTCTTGAGATATTTCTTGGCCCAGTCTTGACGTTTCAGCTTGTGTGTCTTGTTCAGTGGTGGTCGTCTTTCAGCCTTTCTTACCTTGGCCATGTCTCTGAGTATTGCACACCTTGTGCTTTTGGGCACTCCAGTGATGTTGCAGCTCTGAAATATGGCCAAACTGGTGGCAAGTGGCATCTTGGCAGCTGCACGCTTGACTTTTCTCAGTTCATGGGCAGTTATTTTGCGCCTTGGTTTTTCCACACGCTTCTTGCGACCCTGTTGACTATTTTGAATGAAACGCTTGATTGTTCGATGATCACGCTTCAGAAGCTTTGCAATTTTAAGAGTGCTGCATCCCTCTGCAAGATATCTCACTATTTTTGACTTTTCTGAGCCTGTCAAGTCCTTCTTTTGACCCATTTTGCCAAAGGAAAGGAAGTTGCCTACTAATTATGCACACCTAATATAGGGTGTTGATGTCATTAGACCACACCCCCTTCTCATTACAGAGATGCACATCACCTAATATGCTTAATTGGTAGTAGGCTTTCGAGCCTATACAGCTTGGAGTAAGACAACATGCATAAAGAGGATGATGTGGTCAAAATACTCATTTGCCTAATAATTCTGCACTCCCTGTATATACGCCACTTCTTTGCAGTAAAATATGCAACTTTTCCCCCGCTCACATCACTTTACTGAAGTTTATCATTGATGGGGAAGCAGGCGGGCTAACATGGAGCTGGTGTAGATTAAAAAATCACAGAGGCACAGCGGCATGACGTAAGCTACGGGCGTGCTGCGGCTCCCCTCTCCCAACACCGGCTCCAGCTCCGGCCCTCGATACATCGCTGACATGCGCCCTTAGATGCGCTGCCGAGCCGCCGCTCCATTGACACGAGGTCGGAGTCTGAGTTTGACCTGAGAAACTGTGGAGCCGCACTGCTGTCAAGCTCCGTCCCTGGGGGTTACATCGGTGCGATCCTCCCTCCTCCACATACTGCTTTGCCGACTCTTAAGCACCCGGTGGCTGCATCTGTCCTGTGAACCCGACTACTCGACAGACAGGCGGTGGTTCTCCTCCCGCTGAACAACGCAGACTGGCACGCTGAGGACCCCAGGAAAATTCCATCCTGAGGACGCTTGGACTTTGTGACCCGGGATACGTAAGACTCTCTGCCATATATGACATGTATGACTGCTCGTCCAAAAATACTAGGAACCGCACATACTCCGTTCTTTCTTTTTTTTCTTTATAGCTGGCGTCTGAGTAATATTTGAATTTGAGCTGACTGGTGCCCCCCCCCCCCCCCCCCCCCCCCTCAGTTTCCCTTTGTATTAAATCAGCAACTCTGTAAAAGTAAGAGTTGGGAGCTGAGTGAAGTGATCACTTGAAGGGGATTAGGGCTGCACGGCTTTAAGGGCTGTAGTCTACGCATACCTGTGCACGGGCGCACAAACCCACTTAGTAAACAGTAGACACACAGAACCCCCTACACTTTAGGGAAGGAAAAGGGCGGAAGAGAGAAAGAGGGGGGAAAAAAAATAAAAATGGCGCCAAAACTGCAGAATAGAAAGTTGGTGGGAACTATATCACCAAAAGGAGGTACAGCACGGAATACCTTGACGCAGCTAGATAAATATCTTAAGTCCCCGCCTCCCTTAAGCAAAACGAGGAGTAACCAGAAACAGCCACCGCAAATGGAGGACTATGATGAAATTGAAAATCAGCTAAACAGGGCAGGAGAAAGCAGTGTATCAGATGCAGCTAACCAGATGAGTAATATTGATCTCAAATTAGCGGGCATACTGGATGCAGTCAAAACAACTAACCAATCCTTAAACGCCTTGACAATTACGGTCGCAGCGGTGCAGACTGACATCTCAGTGATTCGAGATGACTTGAACAAAATGAGGCAGCGCATAAAAGAGTCTGAAATATTAACTACAGAATTGCAAAAAGAAACCAATCAGATTAAAAAAAGGATTGAAGCAGTTGAAATTGATAATAAGGCACTGGAAGAAAAAATGGCTGATCTGGAGGACAGATCCTGGAGAAACAATCTAAAATTGGTTGGCTTTCCGGAAGGAGCAGAACGAGATGACCCCATTAGCTTCATCCAAAAATGGTTACTAGATAATGTAACAGCTGGAGAAGCAGCCTTAACATATACAGTTGAGAGAGCGCACCGTATCCCAATAAGAAAATTACCACCAGGGTCGGCACCAAGGCCTTTGTTAATTAAAATGGCAACCTCAAGAGATCGAGACGACATCCCTAGAAACGGAAAAGAGAGATACAAACGGTTAAATACAATGATTCCAATATAGAGATATATCCAGACTTTTCCAAAATCACGCAGGACAAAAGAAGAGAATACAAAGATGTAAAGAAGAGACTGATACATGCTAAAGTAAAATACTCCATGATGTACCCAGCGAAACTACGTGTTATCTACAAAGAGGCGGTTAAATTTTTCTCTAATCCAACTGATGCAGCAGAATGGATGGACTCTAAAGGCATTCAATAAGATATTTGCAGCGATAAAGGGAGGAGCTGGGGGGGCCGACAGTGGAGGGGGGGGCCTATAGTTACAGACCTATGAGTTGCATCCAGCGGCCATTTCCGCGGGGGGCCCCTTTCCTTCTGTTCTGCGCTGTCATAAAAGAAGAAAATGTCAAGAAGATTGACATGGAATATTCGCGGTTTTGCGGATAAGATCAAGAGGTGTGCAGTGTTCGATTTAGTCTCCAGACACTTACCGGCAATAGTGGCCTTGTTAGAAACACACCTATCATATGAAAAAGTGGCAGGCCATGGCAGAAGGAGATGGGCTTCACATGAATATCATTCCTGCCACTCTACATATTCTCATGGAATCAGTGTCTACGTCCACAGACAGGTAGACTATGACCCAATAGAACAATTAATTGATCAAGAGGGTCGGTATATTTTTCTCCACTGTCACTGGCAGGGCCAAAGGATTATTATTGCGTTCATCTACATCCCACCCCCGTTCACAGCAACTGTGTTAGGCAAATTGATGGACTATGTCTCAATACGAGAAGAGTGCCCGGTGCTGGTGATGGGCGACTTCAACTCGGTCATGGACGTAAAAATAGATAGGATATCCACTATAACCAATTATGAACAAAATGCCAGTTCAAGTACATTACTATATAGAATGTGCAAAGAGATGGCATTAGTTGATATATGGCGGTCCCTCTATGGAAATAAACAAGCATTTTCCTGTTTTAGTAATACATTTAGGTCCATGTCTCGAGTTGATCTGGCCTTCGCCAGCGCCGGGCTTATCAACAGGGTTAGGAAGATGAACTATGAAAGTCATGGTATTTCCAACCACTCCCCGGACATGGTATTAATTGACAGTCTGAAAAAATCTAATAAAAATAGGATTTTTAAGCTTAACCCCTATTGGATGACATTGATAAGAGATATAGAAAAGATCAATACAGAAATTGAATCCTTCTGGATTGATAATATTGACTCAACACACATCCATATGGTTTGGGATTCACTAAAGGCCTACCTACGAGGTACATACTCATACCAAATTAGGAAACAGAAGAACTCCTTCGCCCAAACCCCCCAAAAAATTAGAAGGGATGATTAATCAGTTAACGCATGAGATCATTCAGATAAACACATATGAAAAACAGCACCAACTTAAAAAAGCGCGAGATGAAAATAAACAATACCTATATAAAAAAGCTCAGAATAAAATGTTCTTTTTGGGGCAAAAGACCTTTAGTGAATCCGGGAAACCAAGCTGATTGTTATTCACAATAATAAAAAAACAAAGAGGGAGTAATAATATTATCAGTATTAGGACGGATGCAGGGAAGATCCTGCGAGACCCCCATGACATCTTAGGGGAATTCACCCTATACTTCTCTGGGCTATACCAGGCGGGGCCCACAGATCATGGAGAGAAAATAGACCGATATCTAGATGATATTAAGATCCCGGAATTTGACAAACAAGACATCGAATGGTTGAATAGAACGATTCAACTGATTGAGTTACAATCTACACTGAAATCCATTAAGGGTAATACATCTCCAGGGGTGGATGGTTTTCCATTCGAACTATATCGTAAGTAGGGATGAGCGAACCCGAACTGTATAGTTCGGGTTCGTACCGAATTTTGGGGTGTCCGTGACACGGACCCGAACCCGAACATTTTCGTAAAAGTCCGGGTTTGGGTTCGGTGTTCGGTGCTTTCTTGGCGCTTTTTGAAAGGCTGCAAAGCAGCCAATCAACAAGCGTCATACTACTTGCCCCAAGAGGCCATCACAGCCTTGCCTACTATTGGCATGGCTGTGATTGGCCAGTGCACCATGTGACCCAGCCTCTATTTAAGCTGGAGTCGCGTAGTGCCGCACGTCACTCTGCTATGATCAGTATAGGGAGATGTTGCAGCTGCGACGTTAGGGCGAGATTAGGCAGATTAACTCCTCCAAAAGACTTCATTCTGTGATCGATCTGCAGCTGTGGATCATTGAAGTGCTATTATTGACTTGCTCACTTTTTTGAGGCTGCCCAGAGCGTTTTTAGATCACTTTTTTTCTGGGGTGATCGGCGGCCATTTTGTGACTTGTGGTGCGCCAGCACGAGCTATCACCAAGTGTATTTAACCATCGATAGTGTGGTTATTTTGTGCTATATCCTACATCAGCTGCAGGCTGAGCCTGTGTCACCGAAGTGCATTTAACCATCAACAGTCTAGTTATTTTTTGGCCATATACTACATCAGCTGCAGGCTGAGCCTGTTTCACCCAAGTGCATTTAACCATCAACAGTCTGATTATTTTTTGGCCATATACTACATCAGCTGCAGGCTGAGCCTGTGTCACCGAAGTGCATTTAACCATCAACAGTCTGGTTATTTTTTGGCCATATATTACATCAGGGTACCAGTTGAGCCTGTCACCCAGCGCCTAAAAAATAGACCTGACATTTCTATTCAACCAAATCTGCACAGTTTTAGCTGGTCAAGTTATTTGTAGTGACCGTCAAAGCAGACTTTTTGTTCTGGGTTGAAAAAGCATTCCCAAATTTGCCATTCTGAAAATAACTAGTTTGTGGTATTTCAGGCCTACTTGAAATCTATCCCAAAAATAAAATCTTCCATTAAAGTTATTGATAGTATCATTCAGAAAAACCTAAGACACACGCTAGCGTGCTGATAGAAGTGTCATTCTGTGATTAAAGCTATAACTGTCACACAGCGCAAAAAAAAAACAGGTCTCACATCTCTATTCAACCAAATCTGCACAGTTTTAGCTGGTCAAGTTATTTGTAGTGACCGTCAAAGCAGACTTTTTGTTCTGGGTTGAAAAAGCATTCCCAAATTTGCCATTCTGAAAATAACTAGTTTGTGGTATTTCAGGCCTACTTGAAATCTATCCCAAAAAGAAAATCTTCCATTAAAGTTATTGATAGTATCATTCAGAAAAACCTAAGACACACGCTAGCGTGCTGATAGAAGTGTCATTCTGTGATTAAACCTATAACTGTCACACAGCGCAAAAAAAAACAGGTCTCACATCTCTATTCAACCAAATCTGCACAGTTTTAGCTGGTCAAGTTATTTGTAGTGACCGTCAAAGCAGACTTTTTGTTCTGGGTTGAAAAAGCATTCCCAAATTTGCCATTCTGAAAATAACTAGTTTGTGGTATTTCAGGCCTACTTGAAATCTATCCCAAAAAGAAAATCTTCCATTAAAGTTATTGATAGTATCATCCAGAAAAACCTAAGACACACGCTAGCGTGCTGATAGAAGTGTCATTCTGTGATTAAAGCTATAACTGTCACACAGCGCAAAAAAAAACAGGTCTCACATCTCTATTCAACCAAATCTGCACAGTTTTAGCTGGTCAAGTTATTTGTAGTGACCGTCAAAGCAGACTTTTTGTTCTGGGTTGAAAAAGCATTCCCAAATTTGCCATTCTGAAAATAACTAGTTTGTGGTATTTCAGGCCTACTTGAAATCTATCCCAAAAAGAAAATCTTCCATTAAAGTTATTGATAGTATCATTCAGAAAAACCTAAGACACGCGCTAGCGTGCTGATAGAAGTGTCATTCTGTGATTAAACCTATAACTGTCACACAGCGCAAAAAAAAACAGGTCTCACATCTCTATTCAACCAAATCTGCACAGTTTTAGCTGGTCAAGTTATTTGTAGTGACCGTCAAAGCAGACTTTTTGTTCTGGGTTGAAAAAGCATTCCCAAATTTGCCATTCTGAAAATAACTAGTTTGTGGTATTTCAGGCCTACTTGAAATCTATCCCAAAAAGAAAATCTTCCATTGAAGTTATTGATAGTATCATTCAGAAAAACCTAAGACACACGCTAGCGTGCTGATAGAAGTGTCATTCTGTGATTAAAGCTATAACTGTCACACAGCGCAAAAAAAAACAGGTCTCACATCTCTATTCAACCAAATCTGCACAGTTTTAGCTGGTCAAGTTATTTGTAGTGACCGTCAAAGCAGACTTTTTGTTCTGGGTTGAAAAAGCATTCCCAAATTTGCCATTCTGAAAATAACTAGTTTGTGGTATTTCAGGCCTACTTGAAATCTATCCCAAAAAGAAAATCTTCCATTAAAGTTATTGATAGTATCATTCAGAAAAACCTAAGACACACGCTAGCGTGCTGATAGAAGTGTCATTCTGTGATTAAACCTATAACTGTCACACAGCGCAAAAAAAAAACAGGTCTCACATCTCTATTCAACCAAATCTGCACAGTTTTAGCTGGTCAAGTTATTTGTAGTGACCATCAAAGCAGACTTTTTGTTCTGGGTTGAAAAAGCATTCCCAAATTTGCCATTCTGAAAATAACTAGTTTGTGGTATTTCAGGCCTACTTGAAATCTATCCCAAAAAGAAAATCTTCCATTGAAGTTATTGATAGTATCATTCAGAAAAACCTAAGACACACGCTAGCGTGCTGATAGAAGTGTCATTCTGTGATTAAACCTATAACTGTCACACAGCGCAAAAAAAAACAGGTCTCACATCTTTATTCAACCAAATCTGCACAGTTTTAGCTGGTCAAGTTATTTGTAGTGACCGTCAAAGCAGACTTTTTGTTCTGGGTTGAAAAAGCATTCCCAAATTTGCCATTCTGAAAATAACTAGTTTGTGGTATTTCAGGCCTACTTGAAATCTATCCCAAAAAGAAAATCTTCCATTGAAGTTATTGATAGTATCATTCAGAAAAACCTAAGACACACGCTAGCATGCTGATAGAAGTGTCATTCTGTGATTAAACCTATAACTGTCACACAGCGCAAAAAAAAACAGGTCTCTCATCTCTATTCAACCAAATCTGCACAGTTTTAGCTGGTCAAGTTATTTGTAGTGACCGTCAAAGCAGACTTTTTGTTCTGGGTTGAAAAAGCATTCCCAAATTTGCCATTCTGAAAATAACTAGTTTGTGGTATTTCAGGCCTACTTGAAATCTATCCCAAAAAGAAAATCTTCCATTGAAGTTATTGATAGTATCATTCAGAAAAACCTAAGACACACGCTAGCATGCTGATAGAAGTGTCATTCTGTGATTAAACCTATAACTGTCACACAGCGCAAAAAAAAACAGGTCTCACATCTCTATTCAACCAAATCTGCACAGTTTTAGCTGGTCAAGTTATTTGTAGTGACCGTCAAAGCAGACTTTTTGTTCTGGGTTGAAAAAGCATTCCCAAATTTGCCATTCTGAAAATAACTAGTTTGTGGTATTTCAGGCCTACTTGAAATCTATCCCAAAAAGAAAATCTTCCATTGAAGTTATTGATAGTATCATTCAGAAAAACCTAAGACACACGCTAGCATGCTGATAGAAGTGTCATTCTGTGATTAAACCTATAACTGTCACACAGCGCTAAAAAAACCAGGTCTCACATCTCTATTCAACCAAATCTGCACAGTTTTAGCTGGTCAAGTTATTTGTAGTGACCGTCAAAGCAGACTTTGTGTTCTGGGTTGAAAAAGCATTCCCAAATTTGCCATTCTGAAAATAACTAGTTTGTGGTATTTCAGGCCTACTTGAAATCTATCCCAAAAAGAAAATCTTCCATTGAAGTTATTGATAGTATCATTCAGAAAAACCTAAGACACACGCTAGCGTGCTGATAGAAGTGTCATTCTGTGATTAAAGCTATAACTGTCACACAGCGCAAAAAAAAACAGGTCTCACATCTCTATTCAACCAAATCTGCACAGTTTTAGCTGGTCAAGTTATTTGTAGTGACCGTCAAAGCAGACTTTTTGTTCTGGGTTGAAAAAGCATTCCCAAATTTGCCATTCTGAAAATAACTAGTTTGTGGTATTTCAGGCCTACTTGAAATCTATCCCAAAAAGAAAATCTTCCATTAAAGTTATTGATAGTATCATTCAGAAAAACCTAAGACACACGCTAGCGTGCTGATAGAAGTGTCATTCTGTGATTAAACCTATAACTGTCACACAGCGCAAAAAAAAACAGGTCTCACATCTCTATTCAACCAAATCTGCACAGTTTTAGCTGGTCAAGTTATTTGTAGTGACAGTCAAAGCAGACTTTTTGTTCTGGGTTGAAAAAGCATTCCCAAATTTGCCATTCTCAAAATTGTGGTGAACGGGAACAATGAGGAAAACATCTAATAAGGGACGCGGACGCGGACGTGGACATGGTCGTGGTGGTGTTAGTGGACCCTCTGGTGCTGGGAGAGGACGTGGCCGTTCTGCCACAGCCACACGTCCTAGTGAACCAACTACCTCAGATCCCAGTAGCCGCCAGAATTTACAGGGATATTTGGTGGGGCCCAATGCCGTTCTAAGGATGGTAAGGCCTGAGCAGGTACAGGCATTAGTCAATTGGGTGGCCGACAGTGCATCCAGCACGTTCACATTATCTCCCACCCAGTCTTCTGCAGAAAGCGCACAGATGGCGCATGAAAACCAAGCCCATCAGTCTGTCACATCACCCCCATGCATATCAGGGAAACTGTCTGAGCCTCAAGTTATGCAGCAGTCTCTTATGCTGTTTGAAGACTCTGCTGCCAGGGTTTTCCAAGGGCATCCACCTAGCCCTTCACCAGTGGTGGAAGAGATAGAATGCACTAACGCACAACCACTTATGTTTCCTGATGATGAGGACATGGGAATACCACCTCAGCACGTCTCTGATGATGACGAAACACAGGTGCCAACTGCTGCGTCTTTCTGCAGTGTGCAGACTGAAAAGGGGGTCAGGGGTCAAGACTGGGTGGAAGACGATGCAGGGGACGATGAGGTCCTAGACCCCACATGGAATGAAGGTCGTGCCACTGACTTTCACAGTTCGGAGGAAGAGGCAGTGGTGAGACCGAGCCAACAGCGTAGCAAAAGAGGGAGCAGTGGTCAAAATCAGAACACCCGCCACCAAGAGACTCCGCCTGCTACTGACCGCCGCCATCTGGGACCGAGCACCCCAAAGGCAGCTTCAAGGAGTTCCCTGGCATGGCACTTCTTCAAACAATGTGCTGACGACAAGACCCGAGTGGTTTGCACGCTGTGCCATCAGAGCCTGAAGCGAGGCATTAACGTTCTGAACCTTAGCACAACCTGCATGACCAGGCACCTGCATGCAAAGCATGAACTGCAGTGGAGTAAACACCTTAAAAACAAGGAAGTCACTCAGGCTCCCCCTGCTACCTCTTCTGCTGCTGCCGCCTCGGCCTCTTCTGCTGCTGCTGCCGCCACCTCGGCCTGTTCCTCCGCCTCTGGAGGAACGTTGGCACCTGCCTCCCAGCAAACATGGGATGTACCACCAACACCACCACCTGCGTCACCAAGCATCTCAACCATGTCACACGGCAGCATTCAGCTCTCCATCTCACAAACATTTGAGAGAAAGCGTAAATTCTCACCTAGCCACCCTCGATCCCTGGCCCTGAATGCCAGCATTTCTAAACTACTGGCCTATGAAATGCTGTCATTTAGGCTGGTGGACACACACAGCTTCAAACAGCTCATGTCACTTGCTGTCCCACAGTATGTTGTTCCCAGCCGCCACTACTTCTCCAAGAGAGCCGTGCCTTCCCTGCACAAACAAGTGTCCGATAAAATCAAGTGTGCACTGCGCAACGCCATCTGTGGCAAGGTCCACCTAACCACAGATACGTGGACCAGTAAGCACGGCCAGGGACGCTATATCTCCCTAACTGCACACTGGGTAAATGTAGTGGCGGCTGGGCCCCAGGCGGAGAGCTATTTGGCGCACGTCCTTCCGCCGCCAAGGATCGCAGGGCAACATTCTTTGCCTCCTGTCTCCTCCTCCTCCTACTCAGCTTCCTCCTCCTCTTCTTCCACCTGCTCATCCAGTCAGCCACACACCTTCACCACCAACTTCAGCACAGCACGGGGTAAACGTCAGCAGGCCATTCTGAAACTCATATGTTTGGGGGACAGGCCCCACACCGCACAGGAGTTGTGGCGGGGTATAGAACAACAGACCGACGAGTGGTTGCTGCCGGTGAGCCTCAAGCCCGGCCTGGTGGTGTGCGATAATGGGCGAAATCTCGTTGCAGCTCTGGGACTAGCCGGTTTGACGCACATCCCTTGCCTGGCGCATGTGCTAAATTTGGTGGTGCAGAAGTTCATTCGCAACTACCCCGACATGTCAGAGCTGCTGCATAAAGTGCGGGCCGTCTGTTCGCGCTTCTGGCGTTCACACCCTGCCGCTGCTCGCCTGTCTGCGCTACAGCGTAACTTCGGCCTTCCCGCTCACCGCCTCATATGCGACGTGCCCACCAGGTGGAACTCCACCTTGCATATGCTGGACAGACTGTGCGAGCAGCAGCAGGCCATAGTGGAGTTTCAGCTGCAGCACGCACGGGTCAGTCGCACTGCGGATCAGACCCACTTCACCACCAATGACTGGGCCTCCATGCGAGACCTGTGTGCCCTGTTGCGCTGTTTCGAGTACTCCACCAACATGGCCAGTGGCGATGACGCCGTTATCAGCGTTACAATACCACTTCTATGTCTCCTTGAGAAAACACTTAGGGCGATGATGGAAGAGGAGGTGGCCCATGAGGAAGAGGAGGAAGAGGGGTCATTTTTAGCACTTTCAGGCCAGTCTCTTCAAAGTGACTCAGAGGGAGGTTTTTTGCAACACCAGAGGCCAGGTACAAATGTGGCCAGACAGGGCCCACTACTGGAGGACGAGGAGGACGAGGATGAGGAGGAGGTGGAGGAGAATGAGGATGAAGCATGTTCACAGCGGGGTGGCACCCAAAGCAGCTCGGGCCCATCACTGGTGCGTGGCTGGGGGGAAACACAGGACGATGAGCCTGGCACACATGAGCGACTACATGCTGCAGTGCCTGCGCAACGACAGCAGAGTTGCCCACATTTTAACGTGTGCAGACTACTGGGTTGCCACCCTGCTGGATCCCCGGTACAAAGACAATGTGCCCACCTTACTTCCTACACTGGAGCGTGATAGGAAGATGCGCGAGTACAAGCGCACGTTGGTAGACGCGCTACTGAGAGCATTCCCAAATGTCACAGGGGAACCAGTGGAAGCCCAAGGCGAAGGCAGAGGAGGAGCAAGAGGTCGCCAACGCAGCTGTGTCACGGCCAGCTCCTCTGAGGGCAGGGTTAGCATGGCAGAGATGTGGAAAAGTTTTGTCACCATGCAGCGTACTCAAGTTAGGTTTAGAAATGTTCCTGGGTGTTGTAGTGCAATAGACACTAACCTGAGACGGCTGACTCTCTGCAAGGGCAGGTGATGATGAGAAATGTTCGTGACGCCAGTGCCAATTAAACGGTGGCACGCCGTTTGCTGATAGCAGGAATAACTGAGGAACCACGTGATGTTAAAACAGAATTCAAACTTTAGTAGTCATCATTTAGGGACATTGACGGAAGCGCAGTTCCTTTGAAGACAGTTGATTTTCAATACAGTTGATGCAGGCAATATATATATATATAGCAAGGTGACTTTAGAGTGTTAAACACAGGACTTGCAGTACAGGCAGCTTGCACTCTATTCCTGACTGATCCTGGAACATAGAAACTCTTCTCCAAGGTCCAATGCCCTAGCTCTGGCGTATATCCTTGGTTTTATCTCTATCAAGTACCTCCTCTGTTGTCTTGAGTACCTCTTGCTTTTCTTGACTTGCCTCTGTCTCTCTCTCAGTTTCCTCAGGCTCTAGAAACTTCAGCACTGACTCTGGAAACTTCTGAACTTCCTAGGCTAGGCCCTAGCCTATTTATATTGAACTGGGGGCTCCCTCTGCTGGCTGGAATAAAGATTGCCTGCACCAGGCCTAACTGGCTTAAAGGGAAATACACAGTACAAACTAGCAGTGTCGGGTAACCTACCCGTATGCTGCACACCCCCAGACTTTAACGTGAGTAAGGCCTCGTACTCACACACACCTTCCTGAACCGGCATAACATGGTACATAACATAAGCATTCATTATAAATATAATAAATAATTGTTTCACACAGAAAAACATAACATTGGTAACTTCATGAATAAATGACGCAAGGGAAAGGGGCGTCTTCTTGCTTCTTAGGCACGGCCGCTGACCTGGCACAGCGGACTTAGGGTGAACCAGGTTAGTCCATCTTTCTTTGGTGGCAGTATAATAACGGAACTACCCAGGAGTATCCTGTGGGTGTATCACAGGCAAGGGCTCACGTGGAGGAGTCCATTCTTGCGCACAAATGTCAAGTAAAGTATTACCAGTAGCAACTGCTCGAGAGGAGACACCACCAGCATAGTCAAAGTCTCCTAAACGGACTGGCGGACGTCCCCTGGTCATCCGGGTGGACCTTCTCAATACAGGGGTCTCCTCTTCCCTTAGCAACGAGGTAGAAGAGAGAGGAGCAACAGGAGGGTCTCCATCAGTGAGACCTTGGTCAGGAACAACAGGAACAACAGGAACAACAATATCCCTTAGAAGGGGGACTGGATCCGGGGCATCTTGAACCGGCTCTTCTGGAGGTGAAGATACAGTAGGTGCCGGAGCAGGCACCAGCAAGTTCAACCATGGTGTCAGAAGCCAATGCATGGGATCAGCGTCATACCTCAGATTACTGACAGCCTGCATAGGATCCTCGGGCGGTATTGATGACTCGGACACAGGGGATTCAGATCCAGAACTCTCGGCACTAGGTTCTGGTGTCAGGCAGAGCTTTAACCGGTTTCGGTGTACAATTTGGGATCCCTTGCCTTCCCGGGTGATCTCATAAGTGTGAGTTCCAACATTTGGGATTGCAGTGACAACATAGGGACTTCGCTCCCATTTACTGTCCAGTTTACTGGTACGGCGATTATTTTTTAACCATACCACAGCCCCTATTGTCAAGGGTTCTGCATGGGCTGCTTGATCATAGTCTCTCTGCTGTCGGTCCCTAGCATAGTCCATACGTTCCTGAACAATGGCTTTGGCTGTATTCAATCGCCTTTGATGTTCAGCAACCCAGTCAGTGTTAGGTAATGGGTTAATGCAATCAGGTACGTGTATGTCCAATGAATGATCAGCAGGCAATGTCCCTTGGCGCCCAAACATCAAATAAAAGGGGGTATACCCGGTGGAACAATGTATGGTATGATTGTATGTGAACATGAGCTGTGGCAACAGATTAGGCCAATCTCCTCTGGTTTCAGGAGGCACGGCCCTCAGCATCTCTATCAAGGTCTGATTCATTTTTTCACATAATCCATTACCTTGAGGATGGTAGGCCGTTGTCCGGATCTTCTTACAGTTGTGTAAGCGGCACAGTTCATGGAACAGATGGGACTCAAAAGCAGGTCCTTGATCGGTGAGGATCTTTTCTGGACATCCAGAGGGCAGGAGGAAGTGCTTCCAGAACAGTTCGGCTGTAGTCTTGGCTGTCTGGTCTCTCACAGGCACCGCTACAACAAACTTAGTGAAATGGTCAATAATAGTCATGGCATAAGTATACCCTGAGCGACTAGGCTCCAGTTTCACATGGTCAATGGCGACAAGTTCAAGAGGACGAGTACTTACAATGGGTCTCAGTGGTGCCCGCTGATCATGGTGCTCACTTCGTTTTAAGGCACAGGCTACACACTCCCGACACCACTTCTCCATGTCTTCTCTCATGCCCACCCAGTAAAACCGCTGGCGGATAGTAGCCTCAGTCTTTTGGACCCCAAAGTGACCGGATTGATTGTGGTACATCTCCAACACCATACCTGCATCTCGTCGGGGTATGAGAATCTGGTGTACTCTTTCGTTGGACACTGGGTCTAGGCTTCTCCGTAGCAATAGGCCCTTTTGTATGAAGAGTTGATGGCGCTGTCTCCACAGTTTGATGAGCTCAGGATCTGCACTCTTACGCCGAATCCTCTCAGGGGCTCTGCCACTAGTAATGAAGTCCAACAACTCACCCAGCACTCTACTTTCAGACTGTAGTTTCACCCACCTTTCTTCTTTAGTTTCAGGCCTACTGGAGGGTGAAGGAACTGCAGCTCTGTCATTGGTAGCTCGAGCCTGATCCTGTTGAGCAAATTTGTTATAGAAGGCCGGCATCTCTACATCTTCCCAAGCATCTCGCACATCATCAGGAGCTGTCTCTGTGGGAAGCCTGGATAAAACATCAGCATTATCATTAGTTCGTCCAGCACGATATTTTACAGAGAAATCATAGTTGGCGAGGCGAGAGGCCCACCTCTGCTCCAAGGCCCCTAATTTAGCTGTATTTAGATGTGCCAGAGGGTTATTGTCAGTGAATGCAATGAACGTGGTGGCGGCTAGATAATCCTTGAATTTTTCCGTCACTGCCCACACTAATGCCAGGAACTCTAGTTTGAAGGAACTATAATTCTGGTCATTTTTCTCAGCTCCTTTCAGGGAGCGGCTTGCATATGCTATCACTCTTTCTTTTCCCTCTTGGATCTGGGCTAACACAGCTCCCAGGCCTCGCTTGCTAGCATCAGTATACAGATGGAAGGGCTTGCTGTAGTCTGGATAACCTAACACAAGAGGCTCGGTCAGTTTCTTTTTTAGCAATTGGAACGCTATCTCTCTTTCCTCATTCCACTCAATGGGCACCAGAGTTCTAGGGCTTTTCTTGGGTTGCCCCCTCAAGAGCTCCTGAATAGGATCAGCTATTTGAGCAAAATGGGGGATAAAACGTCTATAGTAGCCGGCAAAACCAAGGAAACCCCTCACTTCCTTGACGGTAGTAGGAACCGGCCAATTACGGACAGCCGCTAGCTTATCAGGGTCAGGTTGCACGCCCTCTCCGCTGACCACATGCCCCAGGTATCTTACTGCAGGTTTGAGCAGGTGACACTTGGATGGCTTTACCTTCAAGCCATATTTGATAAGGATTTCAAATACTTCTGCCAAATGTTTCAGATGGTCTTCATATGTTTTTGAGTACACAATGACGTCATCTAGATACAGCAGCACTGTTTCGAAGTTTTTGTGACCCAAACACCGTTCCATTAGTCTCTGGAAAGTTCCTGGGGCATTACATAGCCCGAACGGCATACAATTGAATTCGAACAGGCCCATGGGAGTAGTGAAAGCAGTCTTTTCCCTATCTGCAGGGGCCATGGGTACTTGCCAGTAGCCACTGGTCAAGTCCAATGTGGAGAAATAGGCAGAGGAGCCCAGAGCAGTTAGTGACTCCTCAATGCGGGGCCGTGGGTATGCATCTTTGTGGGTTATCTGATTAATTTTCCTATAATCCACACAGAAACGGATACCACCGTCCTTCTTCTTTACAAGGACCAGGGGTGCAGCCCACGGACTACGGCTGTCCCGGATTACATTAGAGTCTTTCATCTCTTGGATCATTTCTTTTACAGTCTGATATGAAGTAGGTGGTAAAGGTCTGTATCTCTCCTTGATAGGAGGATGAGAGCCAGTAGGTATGGTGTGTTGTATGGCACTCACCTCTCCATAATCAGTAGCATGCTTACTGAAGGCCTGGTGGTACTCTTTGACAAGCTGTATAATCCCTTCTTGTTGTTGTTGGGGGGTAGTCTCGTCCCCCACATGGAGCTCTTCCCACCAGGGCACTTGTGGCTGGGTCACCGACGGACGTCCGCTGACGGCAGCTGGCGGCTTTTCTGTCACTGGAAGACGAATGACGTCTTGGAAGGACACCTGGGACAGCTGGGCAACACGGCAATGCTTAGTATGCGCAACAGGATGATCACTCAGGTTAATCAGACGGACAGGTACTTTACCTTGGGAGACGGTCACCAGGCACTTGGCAGCTCTCACATAAGGGTAATCCTCCATCTGGATTGGTTCTAAGAGGGCTGGATAATCTCGGCCTTGGACTCCCAGGACAGCACGACACCATAAAAGAGTTTGAGAATTAGGAGGCAAAGTCACAGGCTTAATATCACTAATCCTGGCAGTACAAATTTCTCCTTTCCCATTAGCAAACCTCTGCTGGGCACTTAACACAGTAATAGTCTTTTGAATCACCCTCTTGGATGCAGAGGAAGCAGTGGGCAAAGTCTGGTGTAATACGGCAAGTATTTCTGAATAACAGTTTTTGAAGACATTGGTGCCTAGAATGACAGGATGTCCTCCTCTGTCGCCGGCCTGTACTACTATCACCCCCTGTTGCGGTAAGGTTACTTCTCCCACCTGCAGGGTGGGTTCCCAGTATCCATGAATCTTTACTGGTTTGCCATTGCTGGCGATAATCTCCACCCAGGATTCAGGCGGCTGGGTCAATTGGTTGGTGTCCCAGAATCTTTCAAAGGCGGGCAGCTGAATAGTAGTGACCTGAGACCCAGTATCTAATAGGGCTTCAAAGGGGACCCCGTTGATCTCTATATTGATTTTAGGATGGGATCCTACATAACGTGGCATCCAATTTGGATCCTCTGGACCTAGTGTTCTACCTCCCGAGGGGTGGTCCTCAGCCTCAGGGGTTGCCCGTTTAACTGCCAGCACGTGGATTCTGTGTGTCCCAGCTTTTTGCAGTATGTACACACGGGCCTCTTGCGACCTCTATTACGCCTCCCAGGATCCCTGGGGTGAGTCTCTTGGTATGGAGGTGGGAACGGCCTAGGAGGTGACAGGAATTCTTCTTCTGTCATTATGTGTTTTTCCCATTCCTCTATTTTTCTGCACACTTTCTCTAGACTTTTAGTGAGGTGATTTACTTGCTCTGTCAGCATGGCAATAGTATCGGTAGCTGACACTTGAACAGCTTGACCGGCCTGAGCTTGGTTAGAGATAAGCGGTTTCACCCTGCAGGCTGATGACTCAGGTGGGGTGCTCAACTTCGTAGATACTGCTGACCCCAGAATTTTTATAGCCAGTTCTTTAAAGTCCAGAAAGGCACTGTTAGGGTGCTGGGCGGACAGCATCTTTAATTGGGTCCTTATTTGCTCACTAGACACCCCGTTGATAAATTGTTCCCTCAGGGTCTGGTCCTGGTTATCAGCCTCTTTGGGATCTATCTGAATTACAGCCCCTAAAGCCTCCTGAAGTGATAGGGCATAGTCACGGAGGGACTCACCGGACTTCTGTTTCTTGCCAAAGAAGTGCATCTTTATCTCTGAGGCAGTCCTAGTTTCAAAAGTGGCCCTGAGGCGGGTGAATATCTGCTCTAGAGTACTCCGCTCAGTAGCAGGCCAGGATAATACCTCCATGCGGGCAGCTCCCTCCAGTTGCGCTAGCAGGATTTCCATTTGCTGATCGGCATTTATGGGGTACAGTTTGAATAATGCCAGCAACTTTTCTTTAAAGTCTCTTAGGGTATGGGTCTCTCCCTTATAGCGGGGAAACCATGGGGCCCCGAAATAGTAAGGCATGGTAAAGGGCATCATGCTGGGGGCTATAGAATAATTAGGAGCCGCAAGCTCTCCCGGGGCCGGCTGCTCGGGAACTCCCGGTTCTGACATGTTAGATTATTGCGATGTGGCCGCTGGTGACTAAAGGGGCCGGAACACTCCCCTTCCCTCCGGTTACAAGTTCTTACCGGTATCGCCGGGCTTGCGCAGGCCAAGTCTCGAGAGATTCCGGACGTCCTGAGTACGCGATGACGTAGAAGAAGCAGGGCCGCGGCGGTGCGATGATGAAGAGGGGCGGGATTCTCTGTGTCTTTGAAGGGATCCGCCCACGAAGGTCCTCAGCAGCGCGGGAAACTTTACTCCAGGCGGCCGGTGGCCATCTTTTAGCAAGAAACGCTGTCTATTCACTGACAGCAAGCAGGATGATAAAAAGTCCATAAAACCACACTCCGGTGTGGCGATTTCTTTCCTCTTGATAGCGCAACACTGCACAGCGCTTTTTGGAGGTTTTAGGCACACTTTGGGTATGTTTTTCAGTCCACAAAGTCCACTTTAATAAAACAGGCAATTTGTCACTTTGGTCACAGGGCAACTGTATAAGGCACAAAGTTCACGCTTCTTGCACTAGAAAGCGTGCGTATCCTGTTCGTGACGCCAAAAGAGAGGTGCAGCGTACTCAAGTTAGGTTTAGAAATGTTCCTGGGTGTTGTAGTGCAATAGACACTAACCTGAGACGGCTGACTCTCTGCAAGGGCAGGTGATGATGAGAAATGTTCGTGACGCCAGTGCCAATTAAACGGTGGCACGCCGTTTGCTGATAGCAGGAATAACTGAGGAACCACGTGATGTTAAAACAGAATTCAAACTTTAGTAGTCATCATTTAGGGACATTGACGGAAGCGCAGTTCCTTTGAAGACAGTTGATTTTCAATACAGTTGATGAAGGCAATATATATATATATATAGCAAGGTGACTTTAGAGTGTTAAACACAGGACTTGCAGTACAGGCAGCTTGCACTCTATTCCTGACTGATCCTGGAACATAGAAACTCTTCTCCAAGGTCCAATGCCCTAGCTCTGGCGTATATCCTTGGTTTTATCTCTATCAAGTACCTCCTCTGTTGTCTTGAGTACCTCTTGCTTTTCTTGACTTGCCTCTGTCTCTCTCTCAGTTTCCTCAGGCTCTAGAAACTTCAGCACTGACTCTGGAAACTTCTGAACTTCCTAGGCTAGGCCCTAGCCTATTTATATTGAACTGGGGGCTCCCTCTGCTGGCTGGAATAAAGATTGCCTGCACCAGGCCTAACTGGCTTAAAGGGTAATACACAGTACAAACTAGCAGTGTCGGGTAACCTACCCGTATGCTGCAACCACGCCACAGCTAACTGCACCACCTCCTGATACGGAACGTGTTAGCAGGAGGCAACATTTCACTAACATGGTGGAACAGTACCTGTGCACACCGCTCCACGTACTGACTGATGGTTCGGCCCCATTCAACTTCTGGGTCTCCAAATTGTCCACGTGGCCAGAGCTAGCCTTTTATGCCTTGGAGGTGCTGGCCTGCCCGGCGGCCAGCGTTTTGTCTGAACGTGTATTCAGCACGGCAGGGGGCGTCATTACAGACAAACGCAGCCGCCTGTCTACAGCCAATGTGGACAAGCTGACGTTCATAAAAATGAACCAGGCATGGATTTCACAGGACCTGTCCATCCCTTGTGCAGATTAGATATTAACTACCTCCCCTTAACAATATATTATTCTACTCCAGGGCACTTCCTCATTCAATACTATTTTTAATTTCATTTTACCATTATATTGTGGGGCAACCCAAAGTTGAATGAACCTCTCCTCTGTCTGGGTGCCGGGGCCTAAATGTGTGACAGTGGCCTGTTCCAGTGGTGGGTGACGTGAAGCCTGATTCTCTGCTATGACATGAATACAGATTCTGCGCTGACATAAGGCCAGATTCTCTGTTACGGGACCTCTCTCCTCTGCCTGGGTGCCGGGGCCTAAATGTGTGACAGTGGCCTGTTCCAGTGGTGGGTGACGTGAAGCCTGATTCTCTGCTATGACATTAAGACAGATTCTGCGCTGACATAAGGCCAGATTCTCTGTTACGGGACCTCTCTCCTCTGCCTGGGTGCCTGGGCCTAAATGTGTGACAGTGGCCTGTTCCAGTGGTGGGTGACGTGAAGCCTGATTCTCTGCTATGACATGAATACAGATTCTGCGCTGACATAAGGCCAGATTCTCTGTTACGGGACCTCTCTCCTCTGCCTGGGTGCCGGGGCCTAAATGTGTGACAGTGGCCTGTTCCAGTGGTGGGTGACGTGAAGCCTGATTCTCTGCTATAACATGAATACAGATTCTGTGCTGACATAAGGCCAGATTCTCTGTTACGGGACCTCTCTCCTCTGCCTGGGTGCCGGGGCCTAAATGTGTGACAGTAGCCTGTTCCAGTGGTGGCTGACGTGAAGCTTGATTCTCTGCTATGACATGAAGACAGATTCTGCGCTGACATAAGGCCAGATTCTCTGTTACGGGACCGCTCTCCTCTGTCTGGGTGCCGGGGCCTAAATGTGTGACAGTGGCCTGTTCCAGTGGTGGGTGACGTGAAGCCTGATTCTCTGCTATGACATGAATACAGATTCTGCACTGACATAACGCCAGATTCTCTGTTACGGGACCTCTCTCCTCTGCCTGGGTGCCTGGGCCTAAATGTGTGACAGTGGCCTGTTCCAGTGGTGGGTGACGTGAAGCCTGATTCTCTGCTATGACATGAAGACTGATTCTGCGCTGACATAAGGCCAGATTCTCTGTTACGGGACCTCTCTCCTCTGCCTGGGTGCCTGCGCCTAAATGTGTGACAGTGGCCTGTTCCAGTGGTGGGTGACGTGAAGCCTGATTCTCTGCTATGACATTAAGACAGATTCTGTGCTGACATAAGGCCAGATTCTCTGTTACGGGACCTCTCTCCTCTGCCTGGGTGCCGAGGCCTAAATGTGTGACAGTGGCCTGTTCCAGTGGTGGGTGACGTGAAACTTGATTCTCTGCTATGACATGAAGACAGATTCTGCGCTGACATAAGGCCAGATTCTCTGTTACGGGACCGCTCTCCTCTGTCTGGGTGCCGGGGCCTAAATGTGTGACAGTGGCCTGTTCCAGTGGTGGGTGACGTGAAGCCTGATTCTCTGCTATGACATGAATACAGATTCTGCGCTGACATAAGGCCAGATTCTCTGTTACGGGACCTCTCTCCTCTGCCTGGGTGCCTGGGCCTAAATGTGTGACAGTGGCCTGTTCCAGTGGTGGGTGACGTGAAGCCTGATTCTCTGCTATGACATTAAGACATATTCTGTGCTGACATAAGGCCAGATTCTCTGTTACGGGACCTCTCTCCTCTGCCTGGGTGCCGGGGCCTAAATGTGTGACAGTGGCCTGTTCCAGTGGTGGGTGACGTGATGCCTGATTCTCTGCTATGACATGAAGACAGATTCTGTGCTGACATAAGGCCAGATTCTCTGTTACAGGACTCTCTCCTCTGTCTGGGTGCCGGGGCCTAAATGTGTGACAGTGGCCTGTTCCAGTGGTGGGTGACGTGAAGCCTGATTCTCTGCTATGACATGAATACAGATTCTGCGCTGACATAAGGCCAGATTCTCTGTTACGGGACCTCTCTCCTCTGCTTGGGTGCCTGGGCCTAAATGTGTGACAGTGGCCTGTTCCAGTGGTGGCTGACGTGAAGCCTGATTCTCTGCTATGACATGAAGACAGATTCTGCGCTGACATAAGGACAGATTCTCTGTTACGGGACCGCTCTCCTCTGTCTGGGTGCCGGGGCCTAAATGTGTGACAGTGGCCTGTTCCAGTGGTGGGTGACGTGAAGCCTGATTCTCTGCTATGACATGAATACAGATTCTGCGCTGACATAAGGCCAGATTCTCTGATACGGGACCTCTCTCCTCTGCCTGGGTGCCTGGGCCTAAATGTGTGACAGTGGCCTGTTCCAGTGGTGGGTGACGTGATGCCTGATTCTCTGCTATGACATGAAGACAGATTCTGTGCTGACATAAGGCAAGATTCTCTGTTACAGGACCTCTCTCCTCTGTCTGGGTGCCGGGGCCTAAATGTGTGACAGTGGCCTGTTCCAGTGGTGGGTGACGTGAAGCTTGATTCTCTGCTATGACATGAAGACAGATTCTGCGCTGACATAAGGCCAGATTCTCTGTTACGGGACCGCTCTCCTCTGTCTGGGTGCCGGGGCCTAAATGTGTGACAGTGGCCTGTTCCAGTGGTGGGTGACGTGAAGCCTGATTCTCTGCTATGACATGAAGACTGATTCTGCGCTGACATGAAGCCAGATTCTCTGCTATGGCATGAAGAGACTGATTCTCTGCTGACATGAAGCCAGATTCTTTACTATGGCATGAAGAGACTGATTCTCTGCTGACGTGAAGCCAGATTCTCTGCTATGGGACCTCTGTCCAATTGATATTGGTTCATTTTTATTTTTTTAATTTTTATTTTAATTCATTTCCCTATCCACATTTGTTTGCAGGGGATTTACCTACATGTTGCTGCCTTTTGCAGCCCTCTAGCTCTTTCCTGGGCTGTTTTACAGCCTTTTTAGTGCCCAAAAGTTCGGGTCCCCATTGACTTCAATGGGGTTCGGGTTCGGGACGAAGTTCGGATCGGGTTCGGATCCCGAACCCGAACATTTCCGGGAAGTTCGGCCGAACTTCTCGAACCCGAACATCCAGGTGTTCGCTCAACTCTAATCGTAAGCATGCGGGAACGATTCTTCCCCTATTGTTGGAAGTACTAAACCAATCCTGGATATTGGGTTCATTACC
Source organism: Bufo bufo (assembly GCF_905171765.1). NCBI lineage: Eukaryota > Metazoa > Chordata > Amphibia > Anura > Bufonidae > Bufo > Bufo bufo. Next base: position 246,132,384 of record NC_053389.1, on the reverse strand, counting down.
CCCCTCCTGGATGGAAGCAATCATTACTTTAATCCCCAAAAAGGGGAAGGACCCGTTATTAACAACCTCTTACCGCCCCATTTCTCTGTTGAACACAGATTATAAAATCCTAGCCAAACTGTTAGCCAACAGATTAAAAACTGTAATTCACAAAATCATCCGTGCTGACCAAACCTGGTTTATCCCTAAAAGGAATATACAGGACAACATAAGGAGAACCTTTTTGAATATACAGACGGGAGGGGGGGAGGACTGCTCCATCCTGTCTCTGGATGCGGCCAAAGCCTTCGACAGGGTGGAGTGGTCCTTTCTCTGGAGAGTGATGACTCGGGTGAAAATAGGGTGAATACTTCTCTACATGGGTTCGGATTCTGTATCAAAATCCTGTATCCAGAGTCCGAATCAATGGGGAATACTCGTCGCCCTTCCCCTTGACTCGAGGAACTCGTCAGGGATGCCCCCTCTCCCCTCTGCTCTTTTCGTTGTTTTTGGAACCAATGGCATGTAAAATTAGAGCAGATGAGAAAATACAGGGCTTTGGGTGTGAGGGAGCAGCCGACAAAATAAGCTTATATTAAGATGACATTTTTCTCTTTTTAAGGAGGGGGTATGCTACTCTACCCAGGCTTATGGAAAACATGGATGATTTTGGACTATCAGGATACGAAATAAACTGGGAAAAAAAATCAAAATTTCTCCCATTAAAACGCCCAGTTCCCCCGGGTCATAATTTTCGGGTCAGTATATTGGATCCATCAGACTCTCTATTATACCCGGGCATTCACATAGGGACTAAATTGGAACATTACACGAAATTGAACACATTGCCAATAATAAACAAAGTAAAGGAAAAAATCAGAACGTGGTTAAAACTCCCTCTGTCACAAATCAATCGCATCGCCCTTACAAAAATGACTTTATTACCAATGTTACTATACGTACTAAACGCAAGTCCAATAACGATTGAAGACATGTTTTTTAACAAACTGGAGACCCTTTTTAATGAATTAATATGGGGTCGCAAGCGGGTCAGAATTAAATTACAATACTTATATAAAGAAGAAGGAGGACTATCTGTCCCCTTTCTTAAAGGATACTATGTAGCTGCACAACTGAGATGGTGTATAAGAAACCGAAAGAATAACTGTATACGGTTAATTTTTAGGGAGCACTGTAGACCCTGGGAAGATCTTTTTCATATTCTTGAAACTGGTACCACTGAGAAGAAAACAACAGTAAACCCATTCAGTAGAATGCTCAGGTACATTTGGAAACAAGTTAGGCTCATGGTCGGATTATCCCAAGCGGTTCAGCTTTCCCCTCTTTGGGGGAATGTTACTTTACCGCAAGTTAGGCAGTTAGTGGACACTGAATATTGGGAAAAACAGGGGATACACTTAATTTCACAGGTTTTTCACAAAGGACAGGTTAAGTCATTAACCGAAATCATTTCAGACACTACACCTGGATTTATCGATATATTTCGATATGAACAGCTACGACATGCTATACATTACACTAAAAATAAGAATTATTTAAATGTCGCACGGAACACTTTCTTAGATTTTTGTTATGAAATGACACCAAACACTCCCGTTATATCGCATATTTATGCAAAGTTAAAATATGAATACACAAAATTGATTATATTTAAAATTGAGGTAAAATGGGAAAAAGACCAGCAAAGTATAGAGCCGACTCTGTGGGACACTGTTTACAGAAACATCAAAAAGTCTACAGTCTCCCTAGCCCATACATGGATCCTTTTGAAAATAATACACCGTCTATACTACACACCAGTATTAATATACACTGTAACGGAACGCCTAGCACCCCGACAGGGTACCTCCGTCGATAGATGCTCCTAGTGCTTTCCGAGGACTCCAAGCACTCCACTTGACACCGTCAGCACTGCAGACCCCACAAACCGCCGAAGCTTGGTGGAGGTCTCGCCGTCTCCTACCCACCCTGGACCTACGACAAGGCTCCAGGCTCCAGTGGGTGAACCTCTCCTAAATCCAGAGACAGGAACCAGGAGCAAGCTCTTACAAGAGCTTATACTCAGGGGAGTATTGTGATATAGCAATCCCCAAGAGTGTAGTTATTCCATCCCCCAAACATGAGCCAAGACTTTATGAAGGTATAAAACAGGTACACTTTATTGAGGGCTACCCGCCCGTATTTATGCAGGTCCCCATCTGGTGGACACGCCCCTAGGGGACCAGAATGAAGACTGTGACACAGGACAGATATGCAGCACTGCAGGATACACAGACACAACACATCCCCACAATGCATCATGGTTTCCTCCTCTCTGCCCTGGAGACACCCGAGGAGTAATCCAATTATCTCTCAGGACAAAGGGAAATCGCCAATACACATGTGGGGACAACAGAACCGAAATCACCACCCAAACACACAATGTCACACCCCCACAGCAACCACAGACATTCAACATATTCCCAGATAGCTCAAGTCTGAGTGCATATCATTAGGTGAATGGCACTCAGAATACACAAATACAATACAATTAGCTATCTGGGTACCCTCACATAACAAAATACAATTGCAAAGACAGTTTTAAGCTGTGCGGCCGGTCTGTCTGCTCCTTTAAAGTTAGTATGGGCCATAATCCTGAGGCAAGAGGCTGGTAAACAGGCCTCTCCAAAACCCAGTGGCGAGGTTGGTTTCGCCACATACACCATCTACAAAGACAAAGAACCGAACTTCTATAAATGTCATAAGGATAGAGGAGATTACAAACACCTACTGTGGGAATGCCCGGGTATAAAAGACTACTGGATTAAAATATTCCGGAAACTGCAGAATAGCTCCCCTCTGAAATATGAAGCCTGTATTGAATACGTAATCCTTGGCAACCTCCCAGAGACAAACAAAAATAAAGTCGAGCAACTACTTTGGTTTAGGGGTATAGCTCTTGCCAAGAAAATAATAGTTAAATATTGGGGCTCTATTAAATATCCAAGTTTTCAGGAATGGACGGAGTACATGGACAGGGTAAAGGAGTATGAATACAGTCTTGCTCAAACAGCGGGGAAGAAAGCAGTTTGGTTGCGGATATGGGGCAATTGGAAATGAGAAAAAGACAACACTTAGAATCACGATAGTAGCTCCGCGGAAAAGGGGGTTGAAGGGAGGGATGGGAGGGTAAAGATAAGAGGAAAATTTAGTATGTGATGACACTATGTTGTATTATGTTTTTTTATATCAACTTGGTAAACTGTAGATTTCCTCTTTGGAAAATAAATAAAATAAATAAAAAAAGGCTGTCGCACGCCCTGCTGGAGAAAGCGCCTCTATATAATTCCAACAGCACATAAGGACTTAAATGACCCCCTTTAATTTCAATGATGATACATGCATTCAATAGTCAGTATGCAATAATTACACATGGTTTAAAAATGTTATTTTGTGGTGAACTAATATTTTCGATGTTTGAGTTATCTTGTGAGTCTGGTATCTATCTGTTCTAAAGGTTTTTGGGTTTATAGCCACAATAGAATGGCTGCCACCCCTTAAGATTCAATAGAGGTGAGCCTGGTAACAACCATATTTAAGAATAGATCTAGAGCAACCATTTGGCTACTCCCAGTTGGGATTCATTTACCCAGGTGCAGTGGTGGTATCACATAGACAACACATACAGCCAATCACTAGCTTTAGCAATGCATCATAGAGGCCAATGATAGGCTGCAGTTGTCATTTATGGTTGAAGTTATGTCACGGTCACAGCCAGCTAAACAAGGCCCGGCCAGGAGAACCAGAAGCAGAGACACTACAATTGTTATGTAAGTACTGCTCAGTTCTTTATTGTAGGCCATTCTCCGGAGAATTGTCTGTTTTTCTTGCTGGAACTGAACAATCCCTTTAATAATTGGTTCTTCCTTATACCATTTCCCACCTGTTGTATTTTTTTTAATAGAAAAAAGAATGATAACTTCTTGTAAAGTAATTATTTTTTATTGTTATTATAAAACTAAAGAAATAATTATAATTCAGTTCTTTAATCCTGGAAACATTGATGATTTAATCTCCACCCCGTCAGATGTTACGTTAGAGTGTCTATGTAATCTGATGATAATATTTCTCAAAGACGGATCAAACTGTTTATATAGATTTTCCATTTTACTGTAAATGTTGATATTAAAGTTTCTCCTATGATGTTATTATAGGGTCTGTGATGTTAAGAGATGAACTATGATGGTATAGTTGGTTATTCCAATGTATTGATGGAGCAGCAACAGAAGATGGCTCTAAGGAACCGTGATGGACGATGACTCTCAGTTTTTTTGCTTCTGCTGTTTTTCCTTAGACATTTTGGAATCCACCATCTTCTTATTGGTAAATCCACACTTGGCCAGGCCTCCTTCACCTCAAGTACTGAAGGTATGAGTGAATCCATGCTTGGCCAGGCCTCCTTCACATGAAGTACACTTGGCCAGGCCTCCTTCATATGAAGCACTAAAGGTATGAGTGAATCCATGCTTGGCCAGGCCTCCTTCACATGAAGTAGTGAAGGTTTGGATGAATTCACATTTGGCCAAGCTTCTTTCACATCAAGTTCTGGAGGTATTAGTGACTCCACACTTGGCCAGGCCTCCATCATATGATGTCCCATAGGCCTGCTGATGTCCATTTCCTCGCTATCGAAAATGTTCTCCTCTTCATTTTCTCTTTCCTCCTCCTCTTGCTCTTCATCCTCCTCTAGAATTGTCTCTAGGGTTGGCCAAAAATAAACTTCACCAAACTTTGATGGCCAGAATGCCGGCTCAGCCTCCTCCACCATCTGCCTCCATATCACATCTGGGAACTCCTCCTCTTCCTCGGTCTGTTTCATTTTGGAAATATCCAAACCACTCGCAATCGCAACCAGTACTGAAATAAAGTGGGAAAAGGATTAAAATGGATACAGGGATATATAGATAGATAGATAATAGATAGATGATAGATAGATATAATAACAAAAGATGAGGCAGAACTGTGTGTTCGTGTTCGTTTCATCTAATAACTAGAGGTGAGACAAATCCATTTGTTTTGGAATCCGAATCCGAAAAGGTTCTCGAATCCTACGAATCCTGTACATAAGAATTGTGTGAACCGTGTAAGAAACAAAGTGATCCAAACACTTATCGGGGGGGATCTGTGGATGACACTGCTATGGGGGGGATCTGTGGATGGCACTGTTATAGGGGGGATCTGTGGATGGCACTGTTATGGGGGGATCTGTGGATGGCACTGTATTGGGGGATCTATGGATGGCACTGTTATGGGGGATCTGTGGATGGCACTGTTATGAAAGATCTGTGGATGGCACTGTTACAGGGGATCTGTGGATGGCACTGTTATGGGGGATCTGTGGATGGCACTGTTATGGGGAATCTGTGGATGGCACTATTATGGGGGATCTGTGGATGGCACTGTTATGGGGGATCTGTGGATGGCACTGTTATGGGGGATCTGTGGATGGCACTGTTATGGGGGATCTCTGGATGGCACTGTTATGGGGGATCTGTGGATGGCACTGTTATGGGGGATCTGTGGATGGCACTGTTATGGGGGATCTCTGGGTGGCACTGTTATGGGGGATCTCTGGATGGCACTGTTATGGGGGATCTCTGGATGGCACTGTTATGGGGGATCTCTGGATGGCACTGTTATGGGGGATCTCTGAATGGCACTGTTATGGGGGATCTCTGGATGGCACTGTATGGCGGATCTCTGGATGGCACTGTGATGGGGGGGATCTCTGGAGGACACGTATATAGCATCTTATGCTATGTGCCATCCACAGATCCCCCCATAACAATGTCCCTGCAGTGTGATTGACCCCCAATACATGGACTGGGGGCCAACATACGGATTAGGAATGACAGCGGGGATCGGTGCAGTCCCTGTATTCAAATGCCCCAGCCCCGCTCACTGTAGTATAATCTTATGATCTAACCTGCATTGTTAAGATATAATAATCCATCTGTATTACTTACATTACAACATTAAGTTCCGTAGCAGAGAGGAGGGAGGAGGCAGGCCGGGAGGACGGGTCGGCGGCGCGTCATTCACTACGTCACGCGTTTATATGTCACGGGTAGTACGGGCAAGGAAAGACAACCAAAGGGAACAACAACAAAACAACTACAGACTAGGCCCCAAGCCTAGGGAATAAAGAGGTCACCTCCTAGCAAACCCTAACTCTCTCCCCAAGCTGCTAACCACATGTGCAAGTCTCAAAGGTAGAAACAAACATATACGGGAACCTAAGACTGCTGACACACTGCACCAAACCCTCAGCTTAGGGAACAGGGAAAGAGGTAACCAGCTCCTTCCAACCTGAAGGAGCCAGTGTCTCCCTGAGGCCTATTCAGGACAGACACAACAATAAAAGGGAAAGGACTTAGCTTGAGAAGCAACAGGAAAAGGAGAATCACCACACAAGCAGAGCACTCCTCAGAAGAACTATTAGCCGCAGGGAAACTAGTGAAAGGCGGAACATAAAGGGGCCACCTGACTGATAATGAGCAACAGCTGCGAAGGGGTGGAAACCTGTCAGCAACAATGAAAACAAAGGAGATCTGTAAGATCGACTCCTGAGTCTTCCGTCTATCTGAAATTCTAAGATCTCTTCCAGACCCGGCGGTGACACTGTGCCACCTGCTTCATTTATAAAGTGGGGGGCGCAGGCACGTGATGTAGTGAGTGACGCGCCGCCCACCCGTCCTCCCGGCCTGCCTCCTCCCTCCTCTCTGCTACGGATATTAATGTTGTAATGTAAGTAATACAGATGGATTAACATCTTAACAATGCAGGTTAGATTATAAGATTATACTACAGTGAGCAGCGCCGGTGCATTAGAATACAGGGACTGCACCAGTCCCCGCTGTCATAGATTAGTCGGATTCGAATTTAGTAAATGAGGTCGGGATTCGAGTCCACGGATCCCTCGAAGCCAACAAGATTCGAGGGATTCGTGGATTTGACGGATTCGTCGTCCCACCTCTACTAATAACCCTTTTCTCTAAACCAGGGATGCTCAACCTGCGGCCCTCCAGCTGTTGTAAAACTACAACTCCCATCATTCCCCGCTGTAGTCTGATATCTGAAGGCTGCCCGGGCATGCTGGGAGTTGCAGTTTTGCAACAGCTGGAGGGCGATAGGTTGGGCATCGCTGCTCTAAACTACTAAGGCCTATTGCACACGGACGTTTTTTTTTCCCGTTTACTGGACGTTTTTTGCGTTCCGTATACGATCCGTATACGGAACCATTCATTTCAATGGGTCCGCAAAAAAAACGGAATGTACTCCGTATGCATTCCGTTTCCGTATTTCCGTTTTTCCGTTCCGTTTTAACATAGAACATGTCCTATTATTGCCCGCAAATCACAGTCCGTGGCTCCATTCAAGTCAATGGGTCCGCAAAAAAACGGAACACATACGGAAATGCATCCGTATGTCTTCCGTTTCCGTTCCGTTTTTTGCTGAACCATCTATTGAAAATGTTATGCCCAGCCCAATTTTATCTATGTAATTACTGTATACTGTATATGCCATACGGAAAAACGGAACGGAAAAACGGAACAGAAACGGAAACACAACGGAAACCAAAAACGGAACAACGGATCCGTGAAAAACGGATCGCAAAACACTGAAAAAGCCATACGGTCGTGTGCATTTAGCCTAAGAGGTCACAAACACTTATTTAAGCCACATTCTTATCAGTAGGATAAGAACTGAGTTATAATGAGTGTTTATAAGGTCAGAGAGCAGAGATAAGGAGCCTGTCAGATACCCAACAGATGGAAAAGAGAGAAAATCCAGAGGCTGCTACTAGGGCATCTCAGCTATGTACAGAAAAAAAGACTCCATATTTTTATTAAAGACCAATTGAAAAAAATGACTTTTATCTCAAAATGAGTACAATAATAAAAAATGCAATAATAAAAAAAAAAATTGCCCCACAAAGGTGTACATAGCCTTTATGTCCTTTAAGGGGACTAAAAGTGACATTAAAATGTTAAAAAAAAATCTTCAAGCTATTAAAATATATTAGAAAAAATTATAATGCGCAATTTATGCCACAATAGAAAAAAAATGGGCAATTTAAATTTAATAAAATATGATCAAAAAGTTGTATATGTCCTAAAATAGTACCAATAAAAGCTATAGCTCTCCCCACAGAAAACAAGCCCTCCAATAGCTCTGTAGATGGAAGTATATATGGAAAGAAAAATGTAACATAGTAACATAGGGGTCATCATTTAAGGTTGTTTTGTGTCAGTTTTAAGTCTGGCTTTGCAAAAATCATACATAATAAATATAGACCAATATGAAAAGTGCAGAGGATCACAAAATGTCACAAAAATGTCACGGTTGCTTTGAAAGTGACGCAGTGGTCATGACTTGCCACTTTTTTACGCCACAAAACTGACTTATAGCATTTCATAAATGGCCTTCCATAGTTTGTAAGGCCGAAAAAAGAGATCGCCCTCTACAACTTCTCCGTCATTACTCCTTAAAGTGCCAAATGTCACGGCAAGTGGGGATAAGAGGAACACAGAGTAAACAAACAGCAACAGGTAAACATACAAGGCCCAAAGCTAGGGAGGAGGGAATGGTAACCTCCTAACAATCCCTGAGCCTCTCCCTGACTGCTGACAGTATGAGCAAGTCCTGATGGTGAACGAACTCATACGCTGGAACCTAAGACCTGCTGACACTGTAGCAAACTCTAACTTAGGGAGAGGGAAATGAGAAAGCCGGTACCTTCCACCACAAAGGGACCAACGTCTCCCTGAGACCTAGCAGCAACACAAGCACAAAGGAGAAAACAGGAGGACTTAGCTTGAGACGAGCCGGAAGTAGAGGATCCACAAACAACCAGTATAGCACTCCAGAAGGAAAATATCAACCGCAAAGTCAGCAGTAAGAGGCGGAGTTAAATAGAGCCTCTTAAAGGGAACCTGTCACCGGGATTTTGTGTATAGAGCTGAGGACATGGGTTGCTAGATCGCCTCTAGCAAATCTACAATACCCAGTCCCCATAGCTCTGTGTGCTTTTATTGTGTCAAAAAACTGGATTGATACATATGCAAATTAACCTGAGATGAGTCCTGTCCCTGACTCATCTCACATACAGGACTCATCTCAGGTTAATTTGCATATGTATCAAATCGGTTTTTTTACACAATAAAAGCACACAGAGCTATGGGGACTGGGTATTGCGGATGTGCTAGCGGCCATCTAGCAACCCATGTCCTCAGCTCTATACCCAAAATCCCGGTGACAGGTTCCCTTTAAACAGCTAACAAGCAGAATCTGTGAAGAGGTGCGATTCTGCCCACAACAACAAACAGAAAGGAAACACAGAAAGACCTGTGAGATAGACTCAAGTGCTGCAAGGCTATGCAATCTTCTCAGATCTCTCACAGGGCAGGCAGTGACACCAACACTTTCTTTTTTGAACTTTTTACTATTTTATAATTGAAGAACATTTTAGGGTTAGTTTTACTCTCTTTGACAATGAGTCTCTTTGTCTCCAGCTTAGCTGCTTTTACCTGTTTTTTACATATTATATTTTGTCCTAGTTTTTCAGTGCTTCCTTGATACTTTTCTGTTTAAGTGATTTAAATGCTTTATTAAGCAATTTTTTACAAAGGTTTTCTTTTTAAAGTATAACTGTCGTATATATATTTTTTGGAGTATTGGATTGTGGTGATTAATATCTCCTTGGTGGCCGTATTTAAACTTTTCACTGTGTATTCAATTACCCCTTAATTCCACATTTTTGTCCCCTGTAGTGCCTACTTTTACCTGTGCTTAAAATAGGGTTGCTAGGCATGGTCCGTCCTTCATAGAAGGGCGGAGGACGCTGCGTGCAAGGTCAGATTACTGACAGCCAGGGACTGTAAGTAAATTATTAAAGCCAGGTCCTCCCCAGCAGCTGATAACAGTGCCTGGGCTGTGTGCACTTCTCCCTGTCCCTGCGCTTGGCAGACGCTCCCTCACTCAGCAGAGCTGGAGAATGCAGAGTTGAAGCAGCGCACAACAGGGAAGGGAGATCTGCCGTCTGCTCAGTGTATAAATGAAAGAAACATGTGGTAAGAGGACCCCTCTGTGCTGCAGGAGATTAGCCCTTTAGGGGGGAGGGCTCTGGTTACTGACACTTTTGGGGGGCTATTGTTACTGGCTAGTGAGGGCAGGCGGGATTAGCCTCAGGGTGAGGGCAGTGGCGGCCATCTTAACTGAATAGTGAAATTGCAGTTTTATGCAGACTGGTAACTAAGGGCTGAATCTTATTAAATATGGGGTAAGTCAGTCTAATAGTAACTGATTCTGGAATATCATGTTATTAGTAACTACATATATGAAAATTGAAATTAGGGTCTAAGTGTGACAGTTATCCTTTAAAGTAGTACACAAAAAACGATATGCCCTTGCGAAATGTTATCAATGCATGTATGCCTGTTTTCTTGCAAACATGCATTTAAAAATATGGAATTAGGACTGAACACCATATTGAAGAAGCCTGCTCCTTCCTCAGTAAATCTGCTACATAGTAAGAAGCATGCTGCTCCAAAACATGACTAGCATATACAGTCAGGTGCATAAATATTGGGACAACCACACAATTCTAACATGTTTGGCTCTATACACCACCACAATGGATTTGAAATGAAACGAACAAGATGTGCTTTAACTGCAGACTGTCAGCTTTAATTTGACGGTATTTACATCCAAATCAGGTGAACGGTGCAGGAATTACAGCAGTTTGCATATGTGCCTCCCACTTGTTAAATTACCAAAATAATGGGACAATTGGATTCTCAGCTGTTCCATGGCCAGGTGTGTGTTATTCCCTCATTATCCCAATTACAATGAGCAGATAAAAGGTCCAGAGTTCATTTCCAGTGTGCTATTTGCATTTGGAATCTGTTGCTGTCAACTCTCAAGATGAGATCCAAAGAGCTGTCACTATCAGTGAAGCAAGCCATCATTAGGCTGAAAAAACAAAACAAACCCTTCATAGATATAGCAAAAACATTAGGGGTGGCCAAAACCATGGTTTGGAACATTCTTATAAAGAAGGAACGCACCGGTGAGCTCAGCAGCACCAAAAGACCCGGAAGACCACGGAAAACAACTGTGGTGGATGACCGAAGAATTCTTTCCCTGGTGAAGAAAACACCCTTCACAACAGTTGGCCAGATCAAGAACACTCTCCAGGAGGTAGCTGTATGTGTGTCAAAGTCAACAATCAAGAGAAGACTTCACCAGAGTGAATACAGAGGGTTCACCACAAGATGTAAACCATTGGTGAGCCTCAAAAACAGGAAGGCCAGGTTAGTGTTTGCCAAACGACATCTAAAAAAGCCTTTACAGTTCTGGAACAACATCCTATGGACAGATGAGACCAAGATCAACTTCTACCAGAGTGATGGGAAGAGAAGAGTATGGAGAAGGAAAGGAACTGCTCATGATCCTAAGCATACCACCTCATCAGTGAAGCATGGTGGTGGTAATGTCATGGCGTGGGCATGTATGGCTGCCAATGGAACTGGTTCTCTTGTATTTATTGATGTGACTGCTGACAAAAGCAGCAGGATGAATTCTGAAGTGTTTCAGGCAATATTATCTGCTCATATTCAGCCAAATACTTCAGAACTCATTGGACAGCGCTTCACAGTGCAGATGGACAATGACCCAAAGCAACTAAAGAGTTTTTTAAGGGAAAGAAGTGGAATGTTATGCAATGGCCAAGTCAATCACCTGACCTGAATCCGATTGAGCATGCATTTCACTTGCTGAAGACAAAACTGAAGGGAAAATGCCCCAAGAACAAGCAGGAACTGAAGACAGTTGCAGTAGAGGCCTGGCAGAGCATCAACAGGGATGAAACCCAGCGTCTGGTGATGTCTATGCGTTCCTCGCTTCAGGCTGTAATTGACTGCAAAGGATTTGCAACCAAGTATTAAAAAGTGAAAGTTTGAATTATGATTATTATTATTATGTCCCATTACTTTTGGTCCCTTAACAAGTGAGAGGCACATATGTAAACTGTTGTAATTCCTACACCGTTTACCTGATTTGGATGTAAATACCCTCAAATTAAAGCTGATAGTCTGCAGTTAACCCCTTAAGGACTTAGGACGGCATGTTTCCCGAGTCCTTAAGGTGGGCGGTGATCGGAACCCGGTGCCTGCTCAAATCATTGAGCAGGCACCTTAGCTTAATGTGCGGGGGGGTCCCGTGACCCCCCCGTGTCGGCGATCGCTGCAAACCGCAGGTCAAATCAGACCTGCGGTTTGCGGCTTTTACCTGTGCTTGCGGCGGTGATCGGGCGTGACATCGGGTCCCCATGCGGCTGTAGGGGGGACCCGATGGCATGGAAGGCAGCACGATGCCTGAGGAAGGCATCGCGCTGCCTTCCGGTGACGAGCCTGTGAGATCCAGCCCCCTGAATCTCACAGGTCGGAAGCTGTATGAGTAATACACACAGTATTACTCATACAGCCAATGCATTCCAATACAGAAGTATTGGAATGCATTGTAAAGGATTAGACCCCCAAAAGTTCAAGTCCCAAAGTGGGACAAAAAATAAAGTGAAAAAAAAGTTTAAAAATTAAGTTTCCCCCCAAAAAAATTAAAAGTTTTAAGTAAAAATAAACAAAACACAATAAAAAATAAAAACTGTGCTACATAGACAATTTTTTTGTCACCTTACATCACAAAAAGTACAACAGCAAGCGATCAAAAAGGCGTTTGCCCACCAAAATAGTACCAATCTAACCGTCACCTCATCCCGCAAAAGATGAGCCCCTAACTGAGACAATCGCCCAAAAAATAAAAAAACTGTAAAACAGTATTGTGTAAAACTTCCATAAATAAAAATAATATATACATATTAGGTATCGCCGCGTCCGTATCGACCGGCTCTATAAAAATATCACATGACCTAACCCCTCAGATTAACACCGTAAAAAATGTAAAATAAAAACTGTGCGGCATTCCTTTCCTTCTGCGCTCTGCCGTGTGCCCGTACAGCGGTTTACGACCACATATGGGGTGTTTCTGTAAACTACAGAATCTGGGCCATAAATATTGAGTTTGGTTTGGCTGTTAACCCTTGCTTTGTAACTGGAAAAAAATTATTAAAATGGAAAATCTGCCAAAAAAGTGAAATTTTGAAATTGTATCTCGATTTTCCATTAATTCTTGTGGAACACCTAAAGAGTTAACAACGTTTGTAAAATCAGTTTTGAATACCTTGAGGGTTGTAGTTTCTTAGATGGGGTCACTTTTATGGAGTTTCTTCACTCTAGGGGTGCATCAGAGGGGCTTCAAATGGGACATGGTGTCATAAAAACCAGTCCAGCAAAACCTGCCCTCCAAAAACCGTATGGCATTCATTTCCTTCTGCGCCCTGCCGTGTGCCCGTACAGCGGTTTACGACCACATATGGGGTGTTTCTGTAAACTACAGAATCTGGGCCATAAATATTTAGTTTGGTTTGGCTGTTAACCCTTGCTTTGTACTGGAAAAGAAATATTAAAATGGAAAATCTGCCAAAAAAATGAAATTTTTAAATTGTATCTCTATTTTCCATGAATTCTTGTGGAACACCTAAAGGGTTAACAAAGTTTGTAAAATCAGTTTTGAATACCTTGAGGGGTGTAGTTTATAGAATGGGGTCATTTTTGGGTGGTTTATATTATGTAAACCTCGCAAAGTGACTTTAGACATGAACTGGTCCCTAAAAATTGAGTTTTTGAAAATTTCTGAAAAATTTCAAGATTTGCTTCTAAACTTCTAAGCCTTGTAACATTACCAAAAATATATATATCATTCCCAAAATGATCCAAACATGAAGTAGACATATGGGCAATGTAAAGTAATAATTATTTTTGGAGGTATTACTATGTATTATAGAAGTAGAGAAATTGAAACTTGGAAATTTTGATTTTTTACAAATTTTTGGTAAATTTGGTATTTTTTTATAAATAAAAATTTATTTTTTTGACGTCATTTTACCAGTGTCATGAAGTACAATATGTGACGAAAAAACAATCTCAGAATGGCCTGGATAAGTCAAAGCGTCTTAAAGTTATCACCACTTAAAGTGACACTGGTCAGATCTGCAAAAAATGGCCGGGTCTTTAAGGTGAAATAGGGCTGAGTCCTTAAGGGGTTAAAGCACATCATGTTCGTTTCATTTCAAATCCATTGTAGTGGTGTATAGAGCCAAAAATGTTAGAATTGTGTCGATGTCCCAATATTTATGGACCTGACTGTATACCTTGTAATCTTCAGATGGATATTACACTGAAGCAATAATCTGATTCAAGTGCCACATAAACATGAAATGTTCATCCACTTCATCCCTTCGTAAAAACAAGTTGAATCAAGTGGTGTGATCTTAGGCAACACCGACTTTTTAATTATTGGCCAACTGCACTATGACAAAGAATTTACATGTGTGTAGTTTTATTATATTTGCTATTTTTTAAATATAAAAACCTTTGAAAAAAAAACCATAATTTTTCTTTCCACAAATATTTCCAACTACAAAATGTTGTTTTTGTTGGTACCATTTTGAGGTACATTCACATTACATTTTATTCAATTTTTGGAGGTTGGATGGAGGAGACCAAAAAACAGCCAACTGCCCTTTTTTTTGTTATGGCATTCATTGCACATGGTATATGTCTTCATATTATAAGTAGTTTGGACATTTGAAAAATATATTCCTCTACTGTCATTTTAATTCCTCTTAGTGGACTTGAATATGTCATCCTCTAATCGCTAATATCATAGTCTGCAGTAATATACCTATGCAGTCTATGTGATCTGTACAGGGTTTTTGGTAAGCAGTCACAGGCAAGTCTGAACAGGTGGTTTTGCAATGGCAGACCTTGGAGCCTTCAAAAGCAAACAGCGTAGCCTGTGATTTCACTGAGATGGCTCTGATCACTCAGATGTTATAGTCACCTGGCCCTGCTCCATATATTCACTGACACCAAGGACAGAAAGTTACGTTGTCATAGGAGTATTTTATGTGATTTAAACTTTGATCGACATTTATCAACATATATACGCCACGTTTTTGGCGTATATAAGTCGCGGAATATTGCCAAATGCCATTTTACAGCAAAATATGCAACTTTTCCCCCGCTCACATAACTTTTCTGAAGTTTTTCATTGATGGGGAAGCAGGCGGGCTAACATGGAGCTGGTGTAGATTTAAGGCTGTCGCACGGCCTGCTGGAGGAAGCGCCTCTATATAATTCCAACAGCACATAAGGACTTAAATGACCCCCTTTAATTTCACTTATGATACATGCATTCAATAGTCAGTATGCAATAATTACACATGGTTTAAAAATGTTATATTGTGGTGAACTAATATGTTTGATGTTTGAGTTATCTTGTGAGTCTGGTATCTATCTGTTCTAAAGGTTTTTGGGTTTATAGCCACAATAGAATGGCTGCCACCCTTTAAGATTCAATAGAGGTGAGCCTGGTGACAACCATATTTAAAAACAGATCTAGAGCAACCATTTGGCTACTCCCAGTTGGGATTCATTTACCCAGCTGCAGTGGTGGTATCACATAGACAACACATACAGCCAATCACTAGCTTTAGCAATGCATCATAGAGGCCAATGATAGGCTGCAGTTGTCATTTATGGTTGAAATTATGTCACGGTCACAGCCAGCTAAACAAGGCCCGGCCAGGAGAACCAGAAGCAGAGACACTACAATTGTTATGTAAGTACTGCTCAGTTCTTTATTGTAGGACATTCTCCAGAGTTGTCTGTTTTGTTGCTGGAACTGAACAATCCCTTTAATAATTGGTGTCTCCTTATACCAATTCCCACCTATTGTATTTTTTTAATAGAAAAAAGAATGATAACTTCTTGTAAAGTAATTATTTTTTATTGTTATAAAATTGAATAAATAATTATAGTTCAGCTCTTTAATCCTGGAAACATTGCTGATTTAATCTCCAGCCCGTCAGACGTTACGTTAGGTAGTCTATGATGATAATATTTCTCTTGACGGATCAAACTGTTTATATAGATTTTACATTTTACTGTAAATTTTTATATTAAAGTTTCTCCTATGATGTTATTATAAGGTCTGTGATGTTAAGAGATGAACTATGATGGTATAGTTGGTTATTCCAATGTATTGATGGAGCAGCAACAGAAGATGGCTCTAAGGAACCGTGATGGACGATGACTCTCAGTTTTTTTGCTTCTGCTGTTTTTCCTTAGACATTTTGGAATCCACCATCTTCTTATTGGTAAATCCACACTTGGCCAGGCCTCCTTCACCTCAAGTACTGAAGGTATGAGTGAATCCATGCTTGGCCAGGCCTCCTTCACATGATGTAGTGAAGGTTTGGATGAATTCACATTTGGCCAGGCTTCTTTCACATCAAGTTCTGAAAGTATTAGTGACTCCACACTTGGCAAGGCCTCCATCATATGATGTCCCATAGGCCTGCTGATGTCCATTTCCTCTCTATCGAGAATGTTCTCCTCTTCATTCTCTCTTTCCTCCTCCTCTTGCTCTTCATCCTCCTCTAGAATTGTCTCTAGGGTTGGCCAAAAAGAGACTTTGCCAAACTTTGATGGCCAGAATGCCGGCTCAGCCTCCTCCACCATCCACCTCCATATCACATCCGTGAATGACACCTCTTCCTCGGCCTGTTTCATCCTGGAAATATATTCAAACCACTCTCAATCGCAACCAGTACTGAAATAAAGGGGGAAAAGGATTTTTCTGGCAAAAATGGATACAGGGATAGATAGATGATAGATAGATGATAGATAGATAGATAGATAGATAGATAGATAGATATAATAATGAAAGACGAGGCAGCACTCCAAGTATGGTGAATGGGTGAGGACCCGTTTATTCCCAAGCCTTCAGAATACATGGTTCCTCACCCATTCACAGTACTTTGAGTACTGCCTCGTCTTTTGTCATTATATTCATCAGTGGAAGTCACGCCAGTCATCCCTGAGGATTTTGCACCCGACCGTCTTATCTCTAAATGTGCTGCTGTTTTCTTCTGTTATTAGATAGATAGATAGATAGATAGATAGATAGGATACATGGACACTGTTATAATTGTCTCATGAGATAAAATGAAGCTTCTAATCTTAGTAAGTAATGGAGGGAGACAAAGATACAGAACAGTAGATAGACGGACATCACATGGAGGAGACTTATAGATAGAAAATAAACAGAAAAACATGAAGGATGCGACAGACTCCTCCAGTGCAGACTTACCACCACTGACAACTAGAACCTTCAGGTGATTCTGAGCTCTGCCACTCCTTATATAAGGTGTGTGATGTCATAATGTTTAGGGGCGGAGCCAATGTTCACAACATTCCGTGACCATAAATAAGCGGTAGCTTTTATTTTTTTTAAAGGGACAGCCAATCACATTTATGGTGGATATACACAGATACTAAAAATGCAACATATATAGTTGAAACTCGAAAAATTAGAATATCGTGCAAAGTTCATTTATTTCAGTACTGCAACTTAAAAGGTGAAAATTATATATGAGATAAACTCATTACATGCAAAGCGAGATATGTCAAGCCTTTATTTGTTATAATTTGGATGATTATGGCTTACAGCTCATGAAAACCCCAAAGTCACAATCTCAGGTACCCTTTGCTCAGGGGGTATGGATTAATTAGCTGACTAGAGTGGGACACTTTGAGCCTACAATATTGAACCTTTTCACAATATTCTAATTTTAAGTTGTATTACAGAAATAAATGAACTTTTAAACGATATTCTAATTTTTCGAGTTTCACCTGTATATAAAGGCACAGGCCCACAGGGGTGCAGGTGAATTCCCCGGTCGGCCCTTGAGCAAGTGGCAGATAACACATTAGACTTAATGCACCACATATATATCCTCAATGTACAGCACCTCAACCAGCCTATGTTCATATAAAAAAACGTGATAGATTATTAAAGAAACTCCCCAGTTTATTATTAGAGACACAATCAGAGCTGAGAAGACTTCTACATATAGAGGAAAGCTAGCCGGTATCCTCTTTTTTCCAGGACCTACCTGCAGGGAACCCCATATTCAATCATCTGGTAGCATCTTGCTGCTGTGTGAGCAGGTAATATTTCAATGTATCCGTACGGTGGGCCCCCAAAATTAATTTTACCGGTGGGCCCTAGGCACCCTAGTCCCGCACTGTATAAAGTTAAGCATGTTCACAACCTGCTAAGGCTACCTTCACACTAGTGTTTTTTTTGGATCCGGCAGGGCTTAGCAAAAACGCTTCCGTTACTAATAATACAGCCATCTGCATCCGTTATGAACGGATCCGGTTGTATTACCTTTAACATAGCCAAGACGGATGCGTCATGAACTCCATTGAAAGTCAATGGGGTACGGATCTGTTTTCTATTGTGTCACAGTTAAATGGATCTGTCCCCATTGACTTGCATTGTGGGTCATGACGGATCCGTTT
The DNA here is from genome assembly GCF_905171765.1 of Bufo bufo. Classification (NCBI taxonomy): domain Eukaryota; kingdom Metazoa; phylum Chordata; class Amphibia; order Anura; family Bufonidae; genus Bufo; species Bufo bufo. Next base: position 246,113,854 of record NC_053389.1, on the reverse strand, counting down.
TGCTCCGCATCCTAGGACGGAAAGCGGAATGCTCTCTGGTATGAGAACGGAATGCATTTTGGAGCACTCCGTTCTGTTCAGTTACGTTTTGTCCCCAATGACAATGATTAGTGACAAAACAGAAGCGTTTTTTTCGGGTATTGAGACCCTATGACGGATCTCAATACCGGAAAATATTAACCCTAGTGTGAAAGGTGAAAGTAGCCTAATATATATATATATATATATATATATATAAAGAAAAAAGGCAGCACTCCAAGGTAGTGATGAAAAAAGTGGCTGGTTTATTGACCCATCTAGCAGCAACGTTTCAGCTCTCTCTATGGAGCCTTTGTCCAGCTGAATAACATGTGCATAGTGTCATATATAAATAGTGCAAACAATTTACATCATCAGGGTCCATAATTAATTAATAAAGTGCTAAATAAATCACAAATACAACATTGGGAGCATAATTCATCTGTCTGATCATGATTGTATCAAAATTCATTACTAGTGATCTAAAGTGCATGACATGATAAAAAACAGTGACAGTGTTGGTATCCATACTTGATTGTCAATAAAAATATATGAGGTGCTCTGTAGGTGACAATAACAACTTAATTAAAACCTTAAAAACATGTGGAGTCGTCACGTTCGGTTGTGATGGCGTGATGGAACCTGCTTGGCGTCTGGAAAAGCAACCTGCACATGCGCCGCTACTCGTGCTCTCGCGAGACACGAGAATGTACGTCAGGAGCATGGAAACCAAATGGCCGCTTGCTCACTTGTAGGTAGGGTGCATGCTCAGGGCCTTACAGGCCGGCACGCCCCTTTTTTTCCATGGAGAAGGTGCAGAGATACACAGATTATTAAATCAAAGCTCCACAGTTCATGCAGAAGTCGCTGGTCGGAACACGGAAGACCCACGAGTGATCATCAGTCTCCGTGGGGGGGGGGGGAACAGCGGGGTGTCAAACCGCACTCCCTCACCTCCAGACTTGCCAGCATCCTCTGCATCCATGCCATCTCACAGGAGTGTATGGAGTCAATGGGGTACGGATCTGTTTTCTATTGTGTCACAGTTAAACGGATCTGTCCCCATTGAATTGCATTGTGGGTCATGACAGGTCCGTTTTGCTCTGCATCCTAGGACGGTGTCTCCCAACACCAATAAGGGCAGGGCATCAGGGTGTCACCTGTATGTTGTCCCGGACACCCCCCAAAGTCAAGGGAGTGTTGTTTTCCACAGGTGAAGGTACAGGTACCGTGTTTCCCCGAAAATAAGACATCCCCCGAAAATAAGACCTACAGTCGTGGCCAAAAGTTTTGAGAATTACATAAATATTGGAAATTGGAAAAGTTGCTGCTTAAGTTTTTATAATAGCAATTTGCATATACTCCAGAATGTTATGAAGAGTGATCAGATGAATTGCATAGTCCTTCTTTGCCATGAAAATTAACTTAATCCCCAAAAAAACTTTCCACTGCATTTCTTTAATGTCATTAAAGGAAATGCTGAGATCATTTCAGTAATCGTCTTGTTAACTCAGGTGAGACTGTTGACGAGCATAAGGCTGGAGATCATTATGTCAGGCTGATTGGGTTAAAATGGCAGACTTGACATGTTAAAAGGAGGCTGATGCTTGAAATCATTGTTCTTCCATTGTTAACCATGGTGACCTGCAAAGAAACGCGTGCAGCCATCATTGCGTTGCATAAAAATTGCTTCACAGGCAAGGATATTGTGGCTACTAAGATTGCACCTCAATCAACAATTTATAGGATCATCAAGAACTTTAAGGAAATAGGTTCAATTCTTGTTAAGAAGGCTTCAGGGCGTCAAAGAAAGTCCAGCAAGCGCCAGGATCGTCTCCTAAAGAGGATTCAGCTGCGGGATCGGAGTGCCACCAGTGCAGAGCTTGCTCAGGAATGGCAGCAGGCAGTTGTGAGCGCATCTGCACGCACAGTGAGGCGAAGACTTTTGGAAGATGGCCTGGTGTCAAGAAGGGCAGCAAAGAAGCCACTTCTCTCCAAAAAAAACATCAGGGACAGATTGATCTTCTGCAGAAAGTTTGGTGAATGGACTGCTGAGGACTGCCCAAAAACACAGCCATGAATAAAGAATGGTACCAAAACACCCTCCAACAGCAACTTCTTCCAACAATCCAACAACAGTTTGGTGAAGAACAATGCATTTTCCAGCACGATGGAGCACCGTGCCATAAGGCAAAAGTGGCTCGGGGACAAAAACGTTGACATTTTGGGTCCATGGCCTGGAAACTCCCTAGATCTTAATCCCATTGAGAACTTGTGGTCAATCCTCAAGAGGCGGGTGTAAAAACAAAAACCCACTAATTCTGACAAACTCCAAGAAGTGATTATGAAAGAATGGGTTGCTATCAGTCAGGAATTGGCCCAGAAGTTGATTGAGAGCATGCCCAGTCGAATTGCAGAGGTCCTGAAAAAGAATGGCCAACACTGCAAATACTGACTCTTTGCATAAATGTCATGTAATTGTCGATAAAAGCCTTTGAAACGTATGAAGTGCGTGTAATTATATTTCACTACATCACAGAAACAACTGAAACAAAGATCTAAAAGCAGTTTAGCAGCAAACTTTGTGAAAACTAATATTTGTGTCATTCTCAAAACTTTTGGCCACGACTGTACTTCCAGTTTTGCCTCTCGCTGTAATATAAGGCCTCCCCGATAATAAGGCCTCCCCGACAATAAGGCCCCCTGGAATATAAGGCCCCCAAAGCTACTGTAAGGCGTCTGATTCCTCTGGACCGTACCGGCGGGCGCCGCCGCGCAGCTCACTTATTGGACACAGCGCAGCCAGAGCTGTTCAGGCAATGCAAGTTCTCTTTAAACCAGAAATCCTGCGCCGCTGCCAGGACAAGCTGCCGCCTGCTGCTCACTCTGCCCTGACGGTGAGTGAGTCGGACACATTGTGTGGAATCACACAGGGGTGACTGAGGTAGGGGAAATGTCTGATAAAGTGGTGGGGGATGTCTGGTGAAGGTGGGAGGGGGGAGAGACTAAATAATCCACTGTCCGCTGGCACAGATAGGGGGATCACTTAAAACGACACAGGGGGATCAGAGGGGGGAATCAAAATGACACAAGAGGATCAGAAGGGGGTACTAAAATGGTAATCCCCCCCTTTGATTCTCCTGTGCCATTTTGATTCCCCCTTCTGATCCCCCTGTGTAATTTTGATTTCTCCCTCTGATCCCCCTGTGTCATGGAAAAATAAGAAATCCCTGAAAATAAGACCTAGCGCATCTTTGGGAGCAAAAATTCATATAAGACACTGTCTTATTTTCAGGGAAACAGGGTAACAACCACATGCATAAATGGTGGAGATGATTAAATGAGCCTAAATTCCACATTTAGACCTTGAGGCTTCAAAGTTTCTAATGTATAAATCCAATACAGTTCCCTCTTCTTAAGTGATTTGGTCCCAGCCCGTCTTAAAGGGAAACTGTTATGTGGATATTTGATTATAATCTAACTAATTATATACAATCATTAACTACTAAAAAGTACCTTAGATGTATTCACTTACTGGTGTGACAGATGGTTACCTCATAATATACACACAAAGATGCCGCATGCCGCATGCTAATGAGCTGATTTGAGTCCAGCCTGATGTCATTGAGTCCAGCGTATATTTAATTCAGAGCTATAGCCACTCCGCTGCCCACCTGCTGCTGATTCATATGAAAAATAACAGTCAATCAGCAGCAGGTGGGCGGGGAGAGTCAGGAGCTCATAAATATTCAGGACTCATCATTATCAGCTGGAGCTTTTTAATACAAGATGTTGGCAGATTGACTGGGTCAATTAAAGAAAGTGACCCAGCATTGTGCTAAGAGAATCAGTCACTTATTTATGTTGCCCTTAGTTAGGACACCATAAAACTGGTGACAGGTTCCCTTTAAGGTGGGTATCTGTTCTAGGATTCTAAACCGTACATTCCTTTCTGAGTGTTTGGCCTCAGTAAAATGTTTTGATACTAGAAGATCCAATTTTTGCTTCCTGATGGTGTATATGTGTTGGTTTAGCCGAGTTTTTAAATCCTAAGTGGTTTCACCCACATATAAAAGGTGACAGGGACAAATCAATAAATAAATAACATGGGACGAGTCGCATGTTAGATATTGTCAGAAGATTATGTGAACTGGGTATCTTAAAACATAACTTTTACTATATATTATTTAAAATGAGTATCATATACACCACATTGTTGTGAGACAAGAAATGCAATTTAGATGAAAGCGCCACTATCTAATGTCACAGGATAAGTGAAAAAAGAGAAAAATGGGTGGATCTTACCACGTCCTGTAGGGAGATCCACACCTGGTGGCGAAATGGTCCTTTTGTGAGGTGGCAGAAGGACACTGGTGACCGGCACACTTATGTTCAAGGCATTGGTTTGTTCTCCTGTTTAACCCTTAAATAGGTCCCTACCTAAGTGAAGGGTAGCGGGCTACGCTGGTTACCAGCCTATCAGACACAGAGCACGCGCCCCGACAGGGGCGACCCCATACAGAACCTTTCCCTGTGTAGGGGCTTAATCCCTATTTATACCCTATTTTTAAAGCCCTACATGCCATGTTTCATTCCAATTACCGGAACTCATCAGGGGACTTCAATGAACATTCAGGGATAACTAAAAAAGAAAGAAGGGAAATACAAAATACACAGAATGTTGGTCACTCATGGTCCAGGGTGATGGACTATATAAAGCTAAATGCTTGATCTTAGATGTTGAAATCAAATTACTAGAATCGAAGGTTAGTTACCCGTCGTATTCTATATGGACAATCAGTGGCACATGTCCATAGTAGGTGTAGGGAAGTGTCCCATATACACCTATGGCTCGCCGCAATTGGTGGTGGTTTGGGAGAGCATCTGTTTGTGATCAGTCCCTCCTTAAATATACTAGGTCTCCGGCTAGTTCAACCCCTAATTACCTACCTCACCTGGCTTGAGCAGCGCGGACACTATGGTCCGCGTTTGGAACGCACGCCATCCGCGTGCGTTCCACAGTACCGGAAGTAGGCGTCACATGATACTGGGTTGCTGGAAGTGGGGTGGGAACTAGTGTGTGAGCATCGCCTGCAGCTTAGCAACATCGCGACTAACACACATAATACCCACGTGTGCCGCCAATGATGTTTTGACAGCTGAGAAGTATCAGAATCGCGTAAAGTGGATTTAGCACAACAGAACGGCTGAATACATTATAAGATACTGATTGTTAGTAATATACGGCAGAAGATAATCACTATTCATTCATTCATATATCAGTAAAGGCATTCAATGAAAAGTGATGCAAGGGGGCAACCTTGTTTTTAGATGAAGCTGCTGTAGTTCAGCTGCTCGTTAAGGCCTAGGGGATGAGTGGTCTTCAAATAGAAGATCCATTTTGCCTCACACTGAAGGATTCTCCTATCCTATCCAGGTCTCCTCGTCTCACCCTTGGCTTGATTTTCTCAATGCCCATAAATGAGAGGCATTCTGTCCTCCCTCCATGTTCAGCTCTGACATGTCGCGAGACAGAAGTGTCCCTAGCATTTTTCACATCACCAATATGTTCAGCTATCTTCCTCCTTAATTCTCTTGTTGTCTTACCTACGTACTCTTTACCACAGTCACAGGTGATTTTGTAAACCACCCCTGTGGATTTACAATTGATGAAATCCCTAACTGTATACGTCTTGTTGGTATTACTGCTCTTGAAGGTGTAATGACCGACGACACGCACAGGGAGGAAAACAGGGAAAGCCCTGCCCAAGGGAGAGGGAAAGGTGGTGACCCCTAACTCACCTTGCGGCTGGCACCTGACTGCCCTGACGTCCCTAGACGGGTTCCTCACCCATGCGGCGATCGCGTGCCTAAACCCTGGCTTTCCCTAATATGAGCCCTGGATAGTGAACAGGCCGGTGGGATCGCTAGTCCACACCACAATCACTAAGAGGGAAACACCAGGGAGAGGACAGACAAAACATACAAACACATACACCCAGGTGGGCGACCACAATAAACCAAAAAGGTCCAACAGGGATCTGGAGGGTAGCGTACTGGACTAACTACCAGTGAACGCAGCAACACAGCTCCAGAAGGTCAGAATAGATGTCCAGGCAGGAAGCTCTATCTCTGGCAACCAGAGAAGTGTGAGAGAGAAATATAAGGAGGTCTGGGAGTGCTGGACAAGGAACAGCTGAGGAGAAGGAGCTACGGATCCCTGAGTGAGCCAAAAGGGTTTGCTAAGCAAACCCAGAAAGCTACCATAAGGAAAACAGCCCTATCTTAAATAGAGCGTGCAGCCAACCGCTGCGACTTCCTGACCCCGGGTATAACGGAGTCAGGCGTGGTCCTCGACACCCTCGTGACAGTACCCCCCTCTCTACGAGGGGCCTCCGGACACTCAGGACCAGGTCTCTCAGGATGAGAGGCATGAAAAACTCGAACTAACCTGTCGGCGTTTACCTCAGACGCAGGAACCCACATTCTTTCCTCGGGACCGTAACCTCTCCAATGCACCAGATATTGAAGAGAGCGGCGGACCCGACGAGAATTAACAATTTTGGATATCTGAAATTCTAGGTTACCATCCACGACAACAGGAGGGGGTGGCAGCGGTGATGGTTCTAGAGGTGGAACATATTTTTTGAGTAACGACTTATGAAAAACATTATGAATTTTAAAAGTCTGAGGTAACTCCAGGCGAAAAGCCACGGGGTTGATGATGGCTACAATTTTGTAAGGGCCAATAAACCTAGGACCCAGTTTCCAAGAGGGAACCTTCAATTTAATATTCCTAGTAGACAACCACACATAGTCATTCACTCCTAGGTCCGGACCTGGCGACCGTCTCTTATCAGCCATGCATTTGTATTTACCTCCCATATTTTTCAAGTTAGCTTGCACCTTCTGCCATACCGATGAAAGAGATGACGAAAACCGTTCCTCTTCGGGAACCCCAGAAGACCCCCCCTCTTTGAAAGTACAGAATTGGGGATGAAAACCATATGCACCAAGAAATGGTGACTTGCCAGTGGATTCCTGACGACGATTATTTATGGCAAACTCAGCTAACGGTAAATATGATGACCACAACTCTTGGTTTTCAGACACAAAACATCTTAGATATGTCTCAAGGTTTTGGTTGGTACGCTCAGTCTGTCCATTCGACTGAGGATGGAAAGCAGAGGAAAAGGACAAGTGTACCCCCAAACGAGAACAAAAAGCTTTCCAAAATTTAGAAAAAAACTGGGTACCCCGATCCGAAACAACATCGGAGGGGACCCCGTGAAGCTTCACGATTTCACTGACGAATACCTGAGCAAGAGTCTTAGCATTAGGTAGTGCGGGTAACGCAATGAAGTGTACCATTTTGCTAAACCTGTCCACTACTACCAAAATAACTGTTTTACCCGCAGACAAAGGTAAGTCAGTGATAAAATCCATTGACAGATGTGTCCACGGTCTATTGGGAATGACGAGTGGTAATAGAGACCCTGCAGGACGTGTATGTGAAACTTTTGCGCGCGCACAGGTAGAACAAGAAGACACAAAATCCAATACATCCTGACGCAACCTTGGCCACCAAAAACGACGAGACAATAGTTCCAAGGTTGCTTTACTACCCGGGTGCCCAGTAAGTGCCGAATTATGATGTTCCTTTAATAATTCGAAACGTAAGTTCAACGGTACAAACAATTTCTCTGAGGGGCAAGAGACCGGGGCGTCCCCCTGGGCCTCTAACACCTTCCCCTCCAAAACAGAGTGTACCGCAGAAACAACCACTCCTCTTTGAAGAATGGGTACCGGATCACTCACATTACCCCCTCCAGGGAAACAACGAGATAGTGCATCAGCCTTGGTGTTCTTTGCCCCAGGACGATAGGTAATCACAAAGTTAAACCTGGTAAAAAATAGCGACCACCTAGCCTGTCTAGGGGTGAGATGCTTAGCTGATTCGAGGTACAGAAGATTTTTGTGGTCCGTAATCACAGTGACGGGGTGGACTGCCCCCTCTAAGAAATGACGCCACTCCTCAAACGCAAGTTTAATAGCTAATAGTTCCCTATTGCCAATATCGTAGTTCTTTTCTGCTGCAGATAGTTTTTTAGAAAAGAAAGCACAAGGACGCCATTTGCCAGGAGACGGACCCTGAGACAGCACCGCCCCCACTCCCACCTCTGACGCATCGACTTCAACAATAAAAGGCTGAGAGACATCAGGTTGGACCAGTACAGGTGCTGAGGTAAACCTCTCTTTTAGAGAGGAAAAAGCAACTTTAGCGGCGTCAGACCATTTAGAAAAATCAGTCCCCTTCCTAGTCATGTCAGTAAGCGGTTTTACAATAAGTGAATAATTTTTAATGAATTTCCTATAGAAATTCGCGAAGCCCAAGAACCGTTGTAGTGCTTTGAGGTTCTCAGGAAGATCCCAATCTAAAATTGCCTGGACCTTCCTAGGATCCATTCGGAAACCTGACGCAGATAAAAAATAACCCAGGAATTGTATCTCCTGAACGGCGAAGACACATTTTTCAATTTTAGCATATAATTCATTCGTCCGTAGGACCTGCAGTACTTGTCTGACATGCACCTCATGTGTTTTCAGATCAGACGAATAAATTAAAATATCATCTAGGTATATTACCACAAACCTGCCGATTAGATGACTAAAAATGTAATTAACGAAATGTTGAAAGACGGCAGGAGCATTGGTCAGACCGAAAGGCATAACTAGATTTTCATAATGCCCCTCAGGGGTGTTAAACGCTGTCTTCCACTCATCCCCCTCCTTAATACGAATCAGATTGTAGGCACCCCTAAGATCAAGTTTGGAGAACCACCTAGCACCCGCAATCTGATTAAACAGGTCAGGAATGAGAGGAAGAGGGTATGGGTCTCGGATGGTTATCTGATTTAATTCGCGAAAATCTAAGCAAGGACGCAGGCCCCCATCTTTCTTTTTAACGAAGAAAAACCCTGCAGCCACGGGTGAAGAAGAGGGTCTGATGTGTCCCTTAGCCAAGCTCTCGGAGATATAATCTTTCATGGCTTGTCTCTCTGGACCCGAAAGATTATATAACCTGGTCTTGGGTAATTTTGCGCCGGGAATAAGGTTAACCGGGCAATCATAAGGACGATAAGGTGGTAACTTCTGACAACCCTTTTCAGAAAAAACATCCTCAAAGTCCGAAATAAATGTAGGTAGGGTAGTTATGGAGGCGACTAAGCAATTGCTATTTAAGCAATTTTCTCTGCACTGCTCACTCCACTCCAATATCTCCCTGGCCTGCCAATCCACCACTGGATTGTGCGCTACCAACCAGGGAAGACCCAGCACTACCGGAGTGGGAAGCCCCTCCAGAACATAACCTGAAAGCATCTCGTTATGGTGGTCCCCTACCCGAAGGTGTAAATTATGAACAATGTGCGTGAGGTTTCTCTGAGACAGGGGAGCAGAATCAATAGCGAATATGGGAATGGGTCTCTGTAAAGTACAGAGAGACAAACCCAAAGTGCGGGCAAAATGGGCATCTATCAAATTTACCCCTGCTCCACTGTCTAGAACGAAAGAAATAGTCTCCTTCTTATCACCAAAAATAATAACCGCTGGCAACACAAATTGCGATGTACGTATGGAGGAAACGTATACCCCCCGGCTGACATCCTCCACACAGCCTGGGGTTAGTAGTTTTTCCGACGGTCTTTTGTTTCTGAGGAAAGAAGGACAGACATTAATGAAATGACCCCTCTCCCCACAAAAAAAACAAACCCCACGCCTACGGCGAGCCTCAGGAGGACGGACCTGACGAGTAGTTCCTCCTAGCTGCATAGGCTCGTCTAAGTCCGTACAGACTAACTGCTGCTTGGGAGGGGTTACCAATTGCTCCGGTTTTTTCAACCTGACCCTAAGGCGTCTATCTATTCGGATAGAAAGGGACATAACCGCATCAAGGGAAAAGGGGGTCTCATATAATGCAAGCGCATCCTTAACCCTTTCGGATAACCCAGAGCAGAACTGACTCCTGAGAGCCGGGTCGTTCCATTGGGTATCCGTAGCCCACCTACGGAATTCAGAGCAATACTCCTCTACCGGCCGCTCTCCTTGTAAGAGTCTCCATAATCTTGATTCAGCCAGGGCGACTCGGTCAGGGTCATCATATATGAGACCCAAGGCCCCGAAAAACTCATCCACTGACCGAAGAGCCTGGGAATCAGTAGGTAAAGAGAACGCCCAGGACTGCGGATCCCCCTGCAGCAGGGAAATAACAACCCCCACCCGCTGATCTTCATTACCAGAGGAGTAAGGGCGCAGTTTAAAATATAACTTACAGGCCTCACGGAATGTCAAAAACTTGCCCCTTCCCCCAGAAAATCTGTCAGGGAGAGGGACCTTGGGTTCCGCAACAACCTGGTTACCAGTAGCAACCGCTGGGCTTGCAGTCAGTTGTAATTGCTGCTGTTGCTAGAGGACCGACGCCTTCAATCCTACCACCTCCAAAGACAGGCCATGAAATTGTTTGGACAGAGCAGCAATTTGATCCATACTGGATTCTAAGTAGGTAAAAAAAATATATATTTTTTTTTTACCTACACAAAATAATGGCCAGAGATAATGTAATGACCGACGACACGCACAGGGAGGAAAACAGGGAAAGCCCTGCCCAAGGGAGAGGGAAAGGTGGTGACCCCTAACTCACCTTGCGGCTGGCACCTGACTGCCCTGACGTCCCTAGACGGGTTCCTCACCCGTGCGGCGATCACGTGCCTAAACCCTGGCTTTCCCTAATATGAGCCCTGGATAGTGAACAGGCCGGTGGGATCGCTAGTCCACACCACTATCACTAAGAGGGAAACACCAGGGAGAGGACAGACAAAACATACAAACACATACACCCAGGTGGGCGACCACAATAAACCAAAAAGGTCCAACAGGGATCTGGAGGGTAGCGTACTGGACCAACTACCAGTGAACGCAGCAACACAGCTCCAGAAGGTCAGAATAGATGTCGAGGCAGGAAGCTCTATCTCTGGCAACCAGAGAAGTGTGAGAGAGAAATATAAGGAGGTCTGGGAGTGCTGGACAAGGAACAGCTGAGGAGAAGGAGCTACGGATCCCTGAGTGAGCCAAAAGGGTTTGCTAAGCAAACCCAGAAAGCTACCATAAGGAAAACAGCCCTATCTTAAATAGAGCGTGCAGCCAACCGCTGCGACTTCCTGACCCCGGGTATAACGGAGTCAGGCGTGGTCCTCGACACCCTCGTGACAGAAGGTTTTTGCACTCGTCATGTACCTACACGCCATACATCCTCCACACCTATAGTTACCATAGACACCTTTCTCTAACCACGTTTTATTTGTGGGTGCTGGTGTGAAGTGGCTGTTTACCATCAGATCACGGACACTCCTACCTCTCCTGTACTTGATACTGTTGTACTCTTTGATGACTTTACATGCCAATGCTTAGAGATGATCTCCCTTATTGCAGCAGAGGATCCATTAAATGTACTAATTAGGCGGATTTCTCTTTTATTCACTTGAGAATTAACCCCCATTGGTTGTTCCTTTTTAGGGGTAAGGAGGGAAACACGGTCACAGTTGAGGGCTGCTTGGTAGGCCGGTGTCAATATACCCACCTGGTAGCCTCGATCAATGAATCTGGTTTTCAAATCATCAGCCTGTCGTATAAAGTCAGAACGTCTCGAGCAATAACTCCTTAGCCGCAAATATTGGCCTCGGGGGATCCCTTTCTTGAGGGGAAAAGGATGGCTACTCTCCCACCTCAAGAGAGAATTAGTGGAGGTAGGCTTTCGGAAAATTGAAGTGTCAAGGGTACCATTGTGGTTTTGGATGACACATATGTCCAGGAAGGGGAGTTGTGTTGGATGACATTCAGATGTAAAGCGCAAGCCTATGTCATTGTTATTAAGGCTTTTGGCCTATGTGGAGAATGACTCCAGACTCCCCTTCGAAATGACAAATATGTCATCTATAAAGCGTGCCCACATTTGGACCCGCTGTAATTCCGGTGTTAATTCATCTCTAAATACTAGCGTGTTCTCCCACCACCCCATTAACAGGTTAGCGTACGATGGGGGACAGGGTCTCCCCATCGCCGTGCCCCTGAGCTGGTGGTAGAATCGGCCGTTGAACAGGAAGTAGTTTCTCTTTAGTGAAAACTCAAGCAATTTGAGAACAAAAAGGTTATGGGCTGAAAACTGCCGCCCCAGTGTCCTTAGGTAGGGACCTATTTAAGGGTTAAACAGGAGAACAAACCAATGCCTTGAACATAAGTGTGTCACCAGTGTCCTTCTGCCACCTCACAAAAGGACCATTTCGGCCACCAGGTGTGGATCTCCCTACAGGACGTGGTAAGATCCACCCATTTTTCTCTTTTTTCACTTATCCTGTGACATTAGATAGTGGCGCTTTCATCTAAATTGCATTTCTTGTCTCACAACAATGTGGTGTATATGATACTCATTTTAAATAATATATAGTAAAAGTTATGTTTTAAGATGCCCAGTTCATATAATCTTCTGACAATTGTTTGGGTTGTGACATTATACCTCTATACGCTCAATCTAGTGTGGAGGTATAACAAATATTTGAGCATGTTAGATATTGTCTGATTTTGATCGTCTTACCCGAGACGGGGTGAACAAAAGAGTCACCTCGTAACATTAGAGTACAATTAACACAATTATAACAAGGATAACAACCCTTCCGGGTAGAACCAAAATATGTCTCACAAGTTACTTTAGACTAACCTATATCAGATTTGACAAGTCTGTCACCCAAATTGCGGTTTCTGCGATATGAGCATAAAGGCAGAGATTTGAACTCTTCAACATTCTCGAAATTACTGGTAAGAATTCTCCAGTGTTTTTTCAAAATGGCAGAGATGTTGCCACTGTTAGTGCTAGATTCTGACACAAAATGGATTCTTGCCTTCAATTGTGTAGTGCCACCTAGTCCCTTTCTGATCACATCTTTAGTCAAGGGCTTAATTTTTTCTAAATTAGCTTGAATAAGCTTTTTTGGGTATCCTTGTGTCCGAAATTTGGACCCCATTTCATGCAGCCTAGTATCTGCCAGAGCTGTATCTTGTACAATCTTTTTGACCCTTAGCATTTGGCTAAATGGAAGCGATCTAATCATAGGTCTGGGGTGATGGCTTTCAAAAGATAATAAAGTATTTTATCTGTGGGCTTCACATATAAGTCAGTGACTAACCTATCCTCACAAATGCAGACCTGAGTGTCCAAAAACTGTATAGTTTCCCTAGGATGTGTCAAAGTAAATTTGACACTAGGGTCAATGGTGTTCAAAAAATTGTGGAACGCCAGGAGGTCCTCTGCGGCGCCGATCCAAATCAGGAAAATGGCATCTATGTAACGCCATCACCCCAGCACATGGCTGAAGTGGTGGCTCACATAGAGGACAGTCTCCTCAAGATGTGACATGTAAAGATTTACATAGGTCGGCGCCACATTGGACCCCATCGCTGTCCCACGTAATTGTAGAAAAAAATCATCCTGAAATAAAAAATAGTTGCATGTGAGTATGAATCTCAACAGAGAAATTAAAAATTGTTGGCAATCTGTGCTGTATTGTGTCTGTAAATTCACGTGTATTACCCGTATACCCAATTCATGTTCTATGGAAGTATATAAACTTACCACATTAAATGATGCCAATAGGGCCCCTAAGGGAATTTGTAAACTGTCTATCTTGGATAGAAAATCATTCGTATCTCTAATATAAGATCTAGCTGACATGGCAAATGGCCGCAAAATTTTGTCAAGAAAGATGGCTGCATTACAGAACAAGGAATCTCTACCCGAGACTATATGGCTCCCTGGAGGAGAGGTCAATGACTTGTGGATAGGGATGAGCGAACTGTATAGTTCGGGTTCGTACCGAATTTTGGGGTGTCCGTGACACGGACCCGAACCCGAACATTTTCGTAAAAGTCCGGGTTCGGGTTCGGTGTTCGGCGCTTTCTTGGCGCTTTTTGAAAGGCTGCAAAGCAGCCAATCAACAAGCGTCATACTACTTGCCCCAAGAGGCCATCACAGCCTTGCCTACTATTGGCATAGCTGTGATTGGCCAGTGCAGCATGTGACCCATCCGCTATATAAGCTTGGGTCACGTAGCGCTGCACGTCACTCTGCTGATTCAAGCATAGGGAGAGGTTGCTGCTGCGACGTTAGGGCGAGATTAGGCAGATTAACTCCTCCAAAAGACTTCATTCTGTGATCGATCTGCAGCTGTGGATCATTGAAGTGCTAATATCGACTTGCTCACTTTTTTGAGGCTGCCCAGAGCGTTTTTAGATCACTTTTTTCTGGGGTGATCGGCGGCCATTTTGTGGCTTGTGGTGCGCCAGCACAAGCTATCACCAAGTGTATTTAACCATCAATAGTGTGGTTATTTTTTGCTATATCCTACATCAGCTGCAGGCTGAGCCTGTGTCACCGAAGTGCATTTAACCATCAACAGTCTGGTTATTTTTTGGCCATATACTACATCAGCTGCAGGCTGAGCCTGTGTCACCGAAGTGCATTTAACCATCAACAGTCTGGTTATTTTTTGGCCATATACTACATCTGGTGCAGGCTGAGCCTGTGTCACCCAAGTGCATTTAACCATCAATAGTGTGGTCATTTTTTGGCCATATACTACATCAGGGGCAAGTTGAGCCTGTCACCCAGCGCCTAAAAAATAGACCTGACATTTCTATTCAACCAAATTTGTACTGTTGCTGGTCAAGTTATTTGTAGTGACCGTAAAAGCACACTTTTTGTTCTGGGTTGAAAAACTATTCCCAAATTTGCCATTCTCAAAATAACTAGTTTCTGCTATATGATGCCTACTTGAAATCTATCCCAAAAAGGATATCTTACATTGAAGGTGCTGATAGTGTCATTCAGAAAAACGTAACACACACGCTACCGTGCAGATACAAGCCTAATTCTGTGATTAAACCTATACCTGTCACACAGCGCAAAAAAAAAACAGGCCTCACATTTCTATTCAACCAAATCTGTACTGTTTTAGCTGGTCAAGTTATTTGTAGTGATCGTAAAAGCACAGTTTTTGTTCTGGGTTGAAAAACTATTCCCAAATTTGCCATTCTCAAAATAACTAGTTTCTGCTATATGATGCCTACTTGAAATCTATCCCAAAAAGGATATCTTACATTGAAGGTGCTGATAGTGTCATTCAGAAAAACTTAACACACACGCTACCGTGCAGATACAAGTCTAATTCTGTGATTAAACCTATACCTGTCACACAGCGCAAAAAAAAACAGGCCTCACATTTCTATTCAACCAAATCTGTACTGTTTTAGCTGGTCAAGTTATTTGTAGTGACCGTAAAAGAACACTTTTTGTTCTGGGTTGAAAAACTATTCCCAAATTTGCCATTCTCAAAATTGTGGTGAACGGGAACAATGAGGAAAACATCTAATAAGGGACGCGGACGTGGACATGGTCGTGGTGGTGTTAGTGGACCCTCTGGTGCTGGGAGAGGACGCGGCCGTTCTGCCACAGCCACACGTTCTAGTGAACCAACTACCTCAGGTCCCAGTAGCCAGCAGAATTTACAGCGATATTTGGTGGGGCCCAATGCCGTTCTAAGGATGGTAAGGCCTGAGCAGGTACAGGCATTAGTCAATTGGGTGGCCGACAGTGGATCCAGCACGTTCACATTATCTCCCACCCAGTCTTCTGCAGAAAGCGCACAGATGGCGCATGAAAACCAAGCCCATCAGTCTGTCACATCACCCCCATGCATATCAGGGAAACTGTCTGAGCCTCAAGTTATGCAGCAGTCTCTTATGCTGTTTGAAGACTCTGCTGCCAGGGTTTCCCAAGGGCATCCACCTAGCCCTTCCCCAGGGGTGGAAGAGATAGAATGCACTAACGCACAACCACTTATTTTTCCTGATGATGAGGACATGGGAATACCACCTCAGCACGTCTCTGATGACGACGAAACACAGGTGCCAACTGCTGCGTCTTTCTGCAGTGTGCAGACTGAACAGGAGGTCAGGGATCAAGACTGGGTGGAAGACGATGCAGGGGACGATGAGGTCCTAGACCCCACATGGAATGAAGGTCGTGCCACTGACTTTCACAGTCCGGAGGAAGAGGCAGTGGTGAGACCGAGCCAACAGCGTAGCAAAAGAGGGAGCAGTGGGCAAAATCAGAACACCCGCCGCCAAAAGACTCCGCCTGCTACTGACCGCCGCCATCTGGGACCGGGCACCCCAAAGGCAGCTTCAAGGAGTTCCCTGGCATGGCACTTCTTCAAACAATGTGCTGACGACAAGACCCGAGTGGTTTGCACGCTGTGCCATCAGAGCCTGAAGCGAGGCATTAACGTTCTGAACCTTAGCACAACCTGCATGACCAGGCACCTGCATGCGAAGCATGAACTGCAGTGGAGTAAACACCTTAAAAACAAGGAACTCACTCAGGCTCCCCCTGCTACCTCTTCTGCTGCTGCCGCCGCCTCGGCCTCTTCTTCTGCTGCCGCCGCCTCGGCCTCTTCCTCCGCCTCTGGAGGAACATTGGCACCTGCCGCCCAGCAAACATGGGATGTACCACCAACACCACCACCTGCGTCATCAAGCATCTCAACCATGTCACACGGCAGCGTTCAGCTCTCCATCTCACAAACATTTGAGAGAAAGCGTAAATTCCCACCTAGCCACCCTCGATCCCTGGCCCTGAATGCCAGCATTTCTAAACTACTGGCCTATGAAATGCTGTCATTTAGGCTGGTGGACACACACAGCTTCAAACAGCTCATGTCGCTTGCTGTCCCACAGTATGTTGTTCCCAGCCGGCACTACTTCTCCAAGAGAGCCGTGCCTTCCCTGCACAACCAAGTGTCCGATAAAATCAAGTGTGCACTGCGCAACGCCATCTGTGGCAAGGTCCACCTAACCACAGATACGTGGACCAGTAAGCACGGCCAGGGACGCTATATCTCCCTAACTGCACACTGGGTAAATGTAGTGGCGGCTGGGCCCCAGGCGGAGAGCTGTTTGGCGCACGTCCTTCCGCCGCCAAGGATCGCAGGGCAACATTCTTTGCCTCCTGTCTCCTCCTCCTCCTACTCAGCTTCCTCCTCCTCTTCTTCCACCTGCTCATCCAGTCAGCCACACACCTTCACCACCAACTTCAGCACAGCCCGGGGTAAACGTCAGCAGACCGTTCTGAAACTCATATGTATGGGGGACAGGCCCCACACCACACAGAAGTTGTGGCGGGGTATAGAACAACAGACCGACGAGTGGTTGCTGCCGGTGAGCCTCAAGCCCGGCCTGGTGGTGTGCGATAATGGGCGAAATCTCGTTGCAGCTCTGGGACTAGCCGGTTTGACGCACATCCCTTGCCTGGCGCATGTGCTGAATTTGGTGGTGCAGAAGTTCATTCTCAACTACCCCGACATGTCAGAGCTGCTGCATAAAGTGCGGGCCGTCTGTTCGCGCTTCTGGCGTTCACACCCTGCCGCTGCTCGCCTGTCTGCGCTACAGCGTAACTTCGGCCTTCCCGCTCACCGCCTCATATGCGACGTGCCCACCAGGTGGAACTCCACCTTGCATATGCTGGACAGACTGTGCGAGCAGCAGCAGGCCATAGTGGAGTTTCAGCTGCAGCACGCACGGGTCAGTCGCACTGCGGATCAGACCCACTTCACCACCAATGACTGGGCCTCCATGCGAGACCTGTGTGCCCTGTTGCGCTGTTTCGAGTACTCCACCAACATGGCCAGTGGCGATGACGCCGTTATCAGCATTACAATACCACTTCTATGTCTCCTTGAGAAAACACTTAGGGCGATGATGGAAGAGGAGGTGGCCCAGGAGGAAGAGGGGTCATTTTTAGCACTTTCAGGCCAGTCTCTTCGAAGTGACTCAGAGGGAGTTTTTTTGCAACAGCAGAGGCCAGGTACAAATGTGGCCAGACAGGGCCCACTACTGGAGGACGAGGATGAGGAGGAGGTGGTGGAAGATGAGGATGAAGCATGTTCACAGTGGGGTGGCACCCAAAGCAGCTCGGGCCCATCACTGGTGCGTTGCTGGGGGTAAACACAGGACGATGACGATACGCCTCCCACAGAGGACAGCTTGTCCTTACCTCTGGGCAGCCTGGCACACATGAGCGACTACATGCTGCAGTGCCTGCGCAACGACAGCAGAGTTGCCCACATTTTAACATGTGCGGACTACTGGGTTGCCACCCTGCTGGATCCCCGGTACAAAGACAATGTGCCCACCTTACTTCCTACACTGAAGCGTGATAGGAAGATGCGCGAGTACAAGCGCACGTTGGTAGACGCGCTACTGAGAGCATTCCCAAATGTCACAGGGG
This sequence comes from Bufo bufo, assembly GCF_905171765.1. Lineage (NCBI taxonomy): Eukaryota > Metazoa > Chordata > Amphibia > Anura > Bufonidae > Bufo > Bufo bufo. The sequence continues at coordinate 246,095,445 of NC_053389.1, read as the reverse complement.
AACCAGTGGAAGCCCAAGGCGAAGGCAGAGGAGGAGCAAGAGGTCGCCAACGCAGCTGTGTCACGGCCAGCTCCTCTGAGGGCAGGGTTAGCATGGCAGAGATGTGGAAAAGTTTTGTCACCACGCCACAGCTAACTGCACCACCACCTGATACGGAACGTGTTAGCAGGAGGCAACATTTCATTAACATGGTGGAACAGTACGTGTGCACACCCCTCCACGTACTGACTGATGGTTCGGCCTCATTCAACTTCTGGGTCTCCAAATTGTCCACGTGGCCAGAGCTAGCCTTTTATGCCTTGGAGGTGCTGGCCTGCCCGGCGGCCAGCGTTTTGTCTGAACGTGTATTCAGCACGGCAGGGGGCGTCATTACAGACAAACGCAGCCGCCTGTCTATAGCCAATGTGGACAAGCTGACGTTCATAAAAATGAACCAGGCATGGATCCCACAGGACCTGTCCATCCCTTGTGCAGATTAGATATTAACTACCTCCCCTTAACAATATATTATTCTACTCCAGGGCACTTCCTCATTCAATACTATTTTTATTTTCATTTTACCATTATATTGCGGGGCAACCCAAAGTTGAATGAACCTCTCCTCTGTCTGGGTGCCGGGGCCTAAATGTGTGACAGTGGCCTGTTCCAGTGGTGGGTGACGTGAAGCCTGATTCTCTGCTATGACATGAAGACAGATTCTGTGCTGACATAAGGCCAGATTCTCTGTTACGGGACCTCTCTCCTCTGCCTGGGTGCCTGGGCCTAAATATGTGACAGTGGCCTGTTCCAGTGGTGGGTGACGTGAAGCCTGATTCTCTGCTATGACATGAAGACTGATTCTGCGCTGACATAAGGCCAGATTCTCTGTTATGGGACCTCTCTCCTCTGTCTGGGTGCCGGGGCCTAAATATGTGACAGTGGCCTGTTCCACTGGTGGGTGACGTGAAGCCTGATTCTCTGCTATGACATGAAGACAGATTCTGTACTGACATAAGGCCAGATTCTCTGTTACGGGACCTCTCTCCTCTGCCTGGGTGCCGGGGCCTAAATATGTGACAGTGGCCTGTTCCAGTGGTCGGTGACGTGAAGCCTGATTCTCTGCTATGACACGAAGACAGATTCTGTGCTGACATAAGGCCAGATTCTCTGTTATGGGACCTCTCTCCTCTGTCTGGGTGCCGGGGCCTAAATATGTGACAGTGGCCTGTTCCAGTGGTGGGTGACGTGAAGCCTGATTCTCTGCTATGACATGAAGACAGATTCTGTGCTGACATCAGGCCAGATTCTCTGTTACGGGACCTCTCTCCTCTGCCTGGGCCTAAATATGTGACAGTGGCCTGTTCCAGTGGTGGGTGACGTGAAGCCTGATTCTCTGCTATGACATGAAGACTGATTCTGCGCTGACATAAGGCCAGATTCTCTGTTACGGGACCTCTTTCCTCTGTCTGGGTGCCGGGGCCTAAATATGTGACAGTGGCCTGTTCCAGTGGTGGGTGACGTGAAGCCTGATTCTCTGCTATGACATGAAGACAGATTCTGTGCTGACATAAGGCCAGATTCTCTGTTACGGGACCTCTCTCCTCTGCCTGGGTGCCTGGGCCTAAATATGTGACAGTGGCCTGTTCCAGTGGTGGGTGACGTGAAGCCTGATTCTCTGCTATGACATGAAGACTGATTCTGCGCTGACATAAGGCCAGATTCTCTGTTACGGGACCTCTCTCCTCTGTCTGGGTGCCAGGGCCTAAATATGTGACAGTGGCCTGTTCCAGTGGTGGGTGACGTGAAGCCTGATTCTCTGCTATGACATGAAGACTGATTCTGTGCTGACATAAGGCCAGATTCTCTGTTACGGGACCTCTCTCCTCTGCCTGGGTGCCTGGGCCTAAATATGTGACAGTGGCCTGTTCCAGTGGTGGGTGACGTGAAGCCTGATTCTCTGCTATGACATGAAGACTGATTCTGCGCTGACATAAGGCCAGATTCTCTGTTACGGGACCTCTCTCCTCTGTCTGGGTGCCGGGGCCTAAATATGTGACAGTGGCCTGTTCCAGTGGTGGGTGACGTGAAGCCTGATTCTCTGTTATGACATGAAGACTGATTCTGCGCTGACATAAGGCCAGATTCTCTGTTACGGGACCTCTCTCCTCTGCCTGGGTGCCGGGGCCTAAATGTGTGACAGTGGCCTGTTCCAGTGGTGGGCGACGTGAAGCCTGATTCTCTGCTATGACATGAAGACAGATTCTGTGCTGACATAAGGCCAGATTCTCTGTTACGGGACCTCTTTCCTCTGTCTGGGTGCCGAGGCCTAAATATGTGACAGTGGCCTGTTCCAGTGGTGGGTGACGTGAAGCCTGATTCTCTGCTATGACATGAAGACAGATTCTGTGCTGACATAAGGCCAGATTCTCTGTTACGGGACCTCTCTCCTCTGCCTGGGCCTAAATATGTGACAGTGGCCTGTTCCAGTGGTGGGTGACGTGAAGCCTGATTCTCTGCTATGACATGAAGACTGATTCTGCGCTGACATAAGGCCAGATTCTCTGTTACGGGACCTCTTTCCTCTGTCTGGGTGCCGGGGCCTAAATATGTGACAGTGGCCTGTTCCAGTGGTGGGTGACGTGAAGCCTGATTCTCTGCTATGACATGAAGACAGATTCTGTGCTGACATAAGGCCAGATTCTCTGTTACGGGACCTCTCTCCTCTGCCTGGGTGCCTGGGCCTAAATATGTGACAGTGGCCTGTTCCAGTGGTGGGTGACGTGAAGCCTGATTCTCTGCTATGACATGAAGACTGATTCTGCGCTGACATAAGGCCAGATTCTCTGTTACGGGACCTCTCTCCTCTGTCTGGGTGCCAGGGCCTAAATATGTGACAGTGGCCTGTTCCAGTGGTGGGTGACGTGAAGCCTGATTCTCTGCTATGACATGAAGACTGATTCTGTGCTGACATAAGGCCAGATTCTCTGTTACGGGACCTCTCTCCTCTGCCTGGGTGCCTGGGCCTAAATATGTGACAGTGGCCTGTTCCAGTGGTGGGTGACGTAAAGCCTGATTCTCTGTTATGACATGAAGACTGATTCTGCGCTGACATAAGGCCAGATTCTCTGTTACGGGACCTCTCTCCTCTGTCTGGGTGCCGGGGCCTAAATATGTGACAGTGGCCTGTTCCAGTGGTGGGTGACGTGAAGCCTGATTCTCTGCTATGACATGAAGACTGATTCTGTGCTGACATAAGGCCAGATTCTCTGTTACGGGACCTCTCTCCTCTGTCTGGGTGCCGGGGCCTAAATATGTGACAGTGGCCTGTTCCAGTGGTGGGTGACGTGAAGCCTGATTCTCTGCTATGACATGAAGACTGATTCTGCGCTGACATAAGGCCAGATTCTCTGTTACGGGACCTCTCTCCTCTGTCTGGGTGCCGGGGCCTAAATATGTGACAGTGGCCTGTTCCAGTGGTGGGTGACGTGAAGCCTGATTCTCTGCTATGACATGAAGACAGATTCTGTGCTGACATAAGGCCAGATTCTCTGTTACGGGACCTCTCTCCTCTGCCTGGGTGCCGGGGCCTAAATGTGTGACAGTGGCCTGTTCCAGTGGTGGGTGACGTGAAGCCTGATTCTCTGCTATGACATGAAGACAGATTCTGTGCTGACATAAGGCCAGATTCTCTGTTACGGGACCTCTTTCCTCTGTCTGGGTGCCGGGGCCTAAATATGTGACAGTGGCCTGTTCCAGTGGTGGGTGACGTGAAGCCTGATTCTCTGCTATGACATGAAGACAGATTCTGTGCTGACATAAGGCCAGATTCTCTGTTACGGGACCTCTCTGCTCTGTCTGGGTGCCGGGGCCTAAATATGTGACAGTGGCCTGTTCCAGTGGTGGGTGACATGAAGTCTGATTCTCTGCTATGACATGAAGACAGATTCTGTGCTGACATAAGGCCAGATTCTCTGCTACGGGACCTCTCTCCTCTGCCTGGGTGCCTGGGCCTAAATATGTGACAGTGGCCTGTTCCAGTGGTGGGTGACGTGAAGCCTGATTCTCTGCTATGACATGAAGACAGATTCTGCGCTGACATGAAGCCAGATTCTCTGCTATGGCATGAAGAAACTGATTCTCTGCTGACATGAAGCCAGATTCTTTGCTATGGCATGAAGAGACTGATTCTCTGCTGACGTGAAGCCAGATTCTCTGCTATGGGACCTCTGTCCAATTGATATTGGTTAATTTTTATTTTTTTTATTGTTATTTTAATTCATTTCCCTATCCACATTTGTTTGCAGGGGATTTACCTACATGTTGCTGCCTTTTGCAGCCCTCTAGCTCTTTCCTGGGCTGTTTTACAGCCTTTTTAGTGCCCAAAAGTTCGGGTCCCCATTGAGTTCAATGGGGTTCGGGTTCGGGACGAAGTTCGGGTCGGGTTCGGATCCCGAACCCGAACATTTCCGGGAAGTTCAGCCGAACTTCTCGAACCCGAACATCCAGGTGTTCGCTCAACTCTACTTGTGGATCTTAGGCAGAGTATCTTCTAATTAATAATGCCATCATCTCTGGCTCTATTCCTCTATTCAATATATCCTTTAACTCTCTGAGTAACATGAAATTAGGATCATTATAGATTCTTTCATACACATTAGTGTCTGCTAACTGAAGTCTAATCTCTTCCACATAGGATCTGGTGTCCATGACCACAACCCCACCGCCTTTGTCAGCTGACTTGATGTTGAGGTTGTGGTCCGAAGCCAGATCTCTCAATGCCGTCATTTCTGCTGATGTCATGTTTGCAAATCCAAGTGGTTGTTGGAACGTCTCCTGTTTGAGTTTCTCGATATCGCGTTTGACCGCGATACCATAAGCCTCAATAGCAGGATGATTGATGACTGGGGAGAAATCACTTTTTAAAAATAAACCTATGCTTTTTAAACTTAACTCACTGGTTTGTGTAGTCTCAGATAATGGTCTGTCCTTTTGATCCGCAAACCAGACTTTCAATTTAATTGCACATAGAAATCTGTGAAGATCCATTTCTAGAGCAAACCATTTTGTTGTGGTTACGGGGCAATAGGACAGACCTTTGTTCAATACAGATATCTGAGCAGCATTAAGATCAACAGAGGATATATTTACCACTATATCTTGCGTCTCAAAGTCCTGCCCTTCTGGGGCTTAATATTTTTCCCTTTTACTCTGTTTTATGCTGTCGTTTCCCCCCTCGGCGTGTTCTGCCAATGCAGGATCCCCTCCTAAAAAAGGTGTTGATGTCGTAGTGGGGTTAGAGTCCTCTCTGGAAGCTGTGGCTGTTTCTCTGGACAAATGACTCTGGGATTTCTTTGGTGTAGACCAGGGGTGCACAACCTTTTTTGGTCTGTGGGCCGCATTGTCACATCGCTCTTGTCTGGGGGCCGCAAATTAAAAAAATGTTGATCGGCGCTCATCTGCCTATTACACAAGCCAGTGCAAAGTGACTGGGGAGGAGTGATCACTGCCACAGTCGTGCTGCAGATAATCGGACATCTTTCATCCTGATAAAATATGCAAATCAGCCGACAAATGAGCGATTTCTTGTTTATCAACTGATCAGCTGCACGATTATACCGGCCAGATATAAGATATGAGCGCTCCTATGAACACTTGTTCCCAGTAATTGTCCCAAATATCGTGCTGCAGCATAGCCCCTGAAACCGAAGAGTTAGGCTGGGTTCACACCTGAGCGTTTTACAGCGCGTTCCTACGCGCTGTAAAACGCTCAACAGGCAAGAACCAATGATCCCCTATGGGCATGGTTCTCATCTGAGCGTTTTACAGCGCGTATGAACGCGCTGCAAAACGCCCTACGCCCCAAGAAGTACAGACACTTCTTTGGGGCGTATGGTCACTCGTTCCCGTACATAGACTTCCGGGAACGCGCGACAATGGGCGTTGCTTGTTGCCGGAGCCGCGTCTGTAAACGCACGATAAAATTGCGCATACAGAGCGCTCCTTCGGTACGCTCAGGTGTGAACCCAGCATCATACTTACCTGCTCCCCGCCTCTCCGAACTGCCTCCGCTGTTTACACCTGGCAGTGCATGGACATGGTCATACACCACTCCAGACAATGACTGGCTTAGGCGGTTATGTGGCCACAAGTAGCGTGTCACTGCTGAAGCCAGTCATTGACTGGAGCCGTGCAAGTGACCATGGCCATGCACTGTCAGGTGTAAACAGAGCAGGAACCGGAAGATGGAGGCAGCGGAGGCAGCGCAGAGGACCAGAGCGGAGTGGAGCAAGTAATTATGAATTTTCTATTTCAGAGGCCATGCTGCAGGAACTTGTTAAAAATCATTTTTACCAGAAAAGTGGCGACATTTCCTTCCATCCTGCCTCCTATTTATAAATCAGCGGTTTCCTTCACTGCAGAGGACGGAGCTCACTGGTTATCACATCTCCTGCCAATCCAGTTATAGGCGTCCTGCAGTAACCAGTAAGCACATTACCTTGTTAGTGGGGAAGGCGCCTATTGGTTAACGCTTGAATGACCAGGCCCGAAAAGGCCTTAATGACCAGACACTTTTTTGTGATTTAGCGCGCGTGGTGGTTCAAATGGTTGTAACTATCTTATTTGTTGGACTACCAAGATTATTTTTGCAACAATTTTTATTTGGGGGAAACTGTACAAAACGTTTTTTAAAAGTATATATTTTTTCAAACTATCCTTATTCTTTAAATATGCAAACTAAATAAATTATTATAATTAGTTCTCTATTTTGTGTATTTTGCTATATAATATGAAAAGTTTCACGTGAATGGGGCGGTAATGGTGACGGTTTTGATTGGTGTGGGTGTCTTTTCTTTTATGTATGAATTTTTATTTTTTTATTTCTGCTACATAATATGTCCCCCAAGAGGTCATAAAAAGACCTTGGGGGACACTGTCACTTTTTATAATTTTGCACTTTTTCATAAAAAGACTGTGGTGGGACAGTGAACACTCTTTTATTAAGCACTTTTTCCTTTTTTTTTTTATTTTTTTATTTATTTAGTTTTCAAAAAATTTTTTATCATTTTTTTACTTTTTTTAAAATATATTTTTACCACATAATTTGTCCCCAAGAGGTCAGTAAAAGACCTTTGGGAGACAATAAGTGAATTTTTTTTTGTACTTTTTCCACTGTAACTGGAGCATCCAAAGGAGCCCCAGTTACAGGGAAACCAGCCTGCTGCGAAGGCTTTGTACCAGGGCAGCGCTCCTCTGTTCCCGAGACACCCAGCGATCACGTAATCGCTGGGTCTACACTGCAGAGCGCTCATAGAGGAGAAGGCAGAATCGCTAATAAAGCGCTTCTGTCTTCTCCTCGGCTTCCCCGCTCTCACTAATAGCCGGGGACCCTTTCTGCTCCTGATACAGTGCACAAGCAAAACCTGTGATCCATCTGCTGTGCGGCGCTCTGTGCAGAAACACAGCTGATTGCAGGATCAGCTGTGTTTCTGCCCAGCAGGGCGGGGGCTGCAAACCATGGCTCTGGGGGCCGCATGCGGCCCGCGGGCCGCAGGTTGTGCACCCCTGGTGTAGACGGAATGGTAGATCCATATTTCTCTCCCCCTGTTATCCGGTTCCGCCTTTGGTCCCCTTACCAGTTGTATACATAGCCAGTAGTGTAATCATCCATATCTCTCATCCATTTGCGTCGTTTCTTGCTTTGTAGATCACCATAAAAATTTTCTAAGGCCTCCTGCACACGGACGTTTTTTTTTTCCCGTTTACTGGCCGTTTTTTGCGTACTCCGTATGCATTCCGTTTCCGTATTTCCGTTTTTCCGTTCCGTTTTAACATAGAACATGTCCTATTATTGCCCGCAAATCACAGTCCGTGGCTCCATTCAAGTCAATGGGTCCGCAAAAAAACGGAACACATACGGAAATGCATCCGTATGTCTTCCGTTTCCGTTCCGTTTTTTGCTGAACCATCTATTGAAAATGTTATGCCCAGCCCAATTTTATCTATGTAATTACTGTATACTGTATATGCCATACGGAAAAACGGAACGGAAAAACGGAACAGAAACGGAAACACAACGGAAACAAAAAACGGAACAACGGATCCGTGAAAAACGGATCGCAAAACACTGAAAAAGCCATACGGTCGTGTGCAATAGGCCTAAATGGGACACACAATTGGATATATAGGTTTCAAAATCCTCAGCAGATAACACATTTTTAAACTGTGATGTCATCTATATTGGCTTGTACTAATGCTTTTTCTTTTTGATGAAATTCCACGTTCAACAAATCTTGCACAAAAGTCAGCATTGTTCAGGAATAAGTCCGCTCTTAGATGAGAGCGTATCCCTCTCGGAATCCTGTGTGAGAGGTGATATTCGCTCAAGGTGGCAAGATGCAGTTCCAAACTAATTAGACGTTTAGATTCATTTTCGAATCTCCTTTTGATATCAATAGCAGAAAAAGTGGATAAAAAGGTCACATCTCTCATCGAATTATGTAGTATTCTCTCCTCATCCTCCAGCGTATAGGAAAACACGCATCCGGTGGTATGATCCATGATTCAGGTGCTTGGCTTTTTATGGTCCAATATGTAGAGAAAAAAAAATAAAAAAGCAGCACACATTAAATGCGGGTGCAAATACTTATGAGGGCCTGCGACCAAGGTCCCAAATGCATATATAGAAAGAAAAAAGGCAAAGGTTGTCCGCTATATTTTAAACAGGAATGTTATGCACTTTGCCCTGATGACCAGTTTTTTCCATGCTACTCCCTTGAATTTGGGTGGTGTCCGGGATCACATACAGGTGAAACCCTGATGCCCTGCCCTTATTGGTGTTGGGAGGTAACTGTTAAAGGGGCGGGCACTGTGGAGGTCACTGTTAAAGGGGCAGACACTGTGGAGGTCACTGTTAAAAGGGCGGGCACTGTGGAGGTCACTGTTAAAGGGGAGGGCACTGTGGAGGTCACTGTTAAAGGGGCGAGCACTGTGGAAGTTACTGTTAAAGGGGCGGGCAATGTGAAGGTCACTGTTAAAGGGGCGACCACTATGAAGGTCACTGTTAATAGGGTGGTCAATGTTAAAGGGGTGGGCACTGTGGAGGTCACTGTTAAAGGGGTGGTCAATGTTAAAGGGGTGGGCACTGTGGAGGTCACTGTTAAAGGGGCAGGCACTGTGGAAGTCACTGTTAAAGGGGCGGGCACTGTAAAGATCACTGTTAAAGGGGCGAGCACTGTGGCAGTTACTGTTAAAGGGGCAGGCACTGTGAAGGTCACTGTTAAAGGGGCGGCCACTTTGAAGGTCACTGTTAAAGCGGTGGTCAATGTTAAAGGTGCGGGCACTGTGGAGGTCACTGTTAAAGGGGTAGTCAATGTTAAAGGGGTGGGCACTGTGGAGGTCACTGTTAAAGGGGCAGGTACTGTGGAGGTCACTGTTAAAGGGGTGGACATTCTAAAGGTCACTGACTGTTAAAGGGGTGAGCACTGTGGAAGTTACTGTTAAAGGGGCAGGCACTGTGAAGGTCACTGTTAAAGGGGCGGCCACTATGAAGGTCACTTTTAAAGGGGTGGTCAATGTTAAAGGAGCGGGCATTGTGGAGGTCACTGTTAAAGGGGTGGGCCCTGTGGAGGTCACTGTTAAAGGGGCAGGTACTGTGGAAAATACTGTTAAAGGGGCAGGCACTGCGGAGGTCACTGTTAAAGGGGCGGGAACTGTGGAAGTCACTTTTAACCACCTCAGCCCCCAGTGCTTAAACACCCTGAAAGACCAGGCCACTTTTTACACTTCTGACCTACACTACTTTCACCGTTTATTGCTCGGTCATGCAACTTACCACCCAAATGGATTTTACCTACTTTTCTTCTCACTAATAGAGCTTTCATTTGGTGGTATTTCATTACTGCTGACATTTTTACTTTTTTTGTTATTAATCGAAATTTAACGATTTTTTTTGCAAAAAAATGACATTTTTCACTTTCAGTTGTAAAATTTTGCAAAAAAAACGAGATCCATATATAAATTTTGCTCTAAATTTATTGTTCTACATGTCTTTGATAAAAAAAAAAATGTTTTGGCAAAAAAAAAAATGGTTTGGGTAAAAGTTATAGCGTTTACAAACTATGGTACAAAAATGTGAATTTCCGCTTTTTGAAGCAGCTCTGACTTTCTGAGCACCTGTCATGTTTCCTGAGGTTCTACAATGGCCAGACAGTACAAACACCCCACAAATGACCCCATTTCGGAAAGTACACACCCTAAGGTATTCGCTGATGGGCATAGTGAGTTCCTAGAATTTTTTATTTTTTGTCACAAGTTAGTGGAAAATGATGATTTTTTTTTTTGATTTTTTTTCATACAAAGTCTCATATTCCACTAACTTGTGACAAAAAATAAAAACTTCCATGAACTCACTATGCCCATCAGCGAATACCTTGGGGTCTCTTCTTTTCAAAATGGGGTCACTTGTGGGGTAGTTATACTGCCCTGGCATTCTAGGGGCCCAAATGTGTGGTAAGGAGTTTGAAATCAAATTCTGTAAAAAATGACCAGTGAAATCCGAAAGGTGCTCTTTGGAATATGGGCCCCTTTGCCCACCTAGGCTGCAAAACAGTGTCACACATGTGGTATCTCCGTATTCAGGAGAAGTTGAGGAATGTGTTTCGGGGTGTCTTTTTACATATACCCATGCTGGGTGAGATAAATATCTTGGTCAAATGCCAACTTTGTATAAAAAAATGGGAAAAGTTGTCTTTTGCCAAGATATTTCTCTCACCCAGCATGGGTATATGTAAAATGACACCCCAAAACACATTCCCCAACTTCTCCTGAGTACGGAGATACCAGATGTGTGACACTTTTTTGCAGCCTAGGTGGGCAAAGAGGCCCATATTCCAAAGAGCACCTTTCGGATTTCACTGGTCATTTTTTACAGAATTTGATTTCAAACTCCTTACCACACATTTGGGCCCCTAGAATGCCAGGGCAGTATAACTACCCCACAAGTGACCCCATTTTGGAAAGAAGAGACCCCAAGGTATTCGCTGATGGGCATAGTGAGTTCATGGAAGTTTTTATTTTTTGTCACAAGTTAGTGGAATATGAGACTTTGTATGAAAAAAAAAAAAATCATCATTTTCCACTAACTTGTGACAAAAAATAAAAAATTCTAGGAACTCGCCATGCCCCTCACGGAATACCTTGAGGTGTCTTCTTTCCAAAATGGGGTCACTTGTGGGGTAGTTATACTGCCCTGGCATTTTCCAGGGGCCCTAATGTGTGGTAAGTAGGTAAATGACCTGTGAAATCCGAAAGGTGCTCTTTGGAATATGGGCCCCTTTGCCCACCTAGGCTGCAAAAAAGTGTCACACATCTGGTATCTCTGTACTCAGGAGAAGTTGGGGAATGTGTTTTGTGGTGTCATTTTACATATACCCATGCTGGGTGAGAGAAATATCTTGGCAAAAGACAACTTTTCCCATTTTTTTATACAAAGTTGGCATTTGACCAAGATATTTATCTCACCCAGCATGGGTATATGTAAAATGACACCCCAAAACACATTCCCCAACTTCTCCTGAGTACGGCGATACCAGATGTGTGACACTTTTTTGCAGCCTAGGTGGGCAAAGGTGCCCAAATTCCTTTTAGGAGGGTATTTTTAGACATTTGGATACCAGACTTCTTCTCACGCTTTGGGGCCCCTAGAATGCCAGGGCAGTATAAATACCCCACATGTGACCCCATTTTGGAAAGAAGACACCCCAAGGTATTCAATGAGGGGCATGGCGAGTTCATAGAAAATTTTTTTTTTTGGCACAAGTTAGCGGAAATTGATATTTTTTATTTTTTTCTCACAAAGTCTCGCTTTCCGCTAACTTGGGACAAAAATTTCAATATTTCATGGACTCAATATGCCCCTCACGGAATACCTGGGGGTGTCTTCTTTCCGAAATGGGGTCACATGTGGGGTATTTATACTGCCCTGGCATTCTAGGGGCCCTAAAGCGTGAGAAGAAGTCTGGAATATAAATGTCTAAAAAATTTTACGCATTTGGATTCCGTGAGGGGTATGGTGAGTTCATGTGAGATTTTATTTTTTGACACAAGTTAGTGGAATAGGAGACTTTGTAAGAAAAAAAAATAATAATTCCGCTAACTTGGGCCAAAAAAATGTCTGAATGGAGCCTTACAGAGGGTGATCAATGACAGGGGGGTGATCAATGACAGGGGGGGTGATCAATGACAGGGGGGTGATCAGAGAGTCTATATGGGGTGATCACCCCCCTTTCATTGATCACCCCCCTGTAAGGCTCCATTCAGATGTCCGTATGTGTTTTGCGGATCCGATCCATGTATCCGTGGATCCGTAAAAATCATACGGACATCTGAATGCAGCATGACAGGGGGGGGGGGGTGATCAATGACAGGGGGGGGGGGTGATCAATGACAGGGGGGTGATCCGGGAGTCTATATGGGGTGATCACCCCCCTGGAAGGCTCCAGGGAGACGCCTGTATGTGTTTTGCGGATCCGATCCATCTATCAGTGGATCCGTAAAAATCATGCGGACATCTGAATGGAGCTTTACAGGGGGTTGATCAATGACAGGGGTGTAATCAATGACAGGGGGGGGATCAGGGAGTCTATATGGGGTGATAACCACAGTCATTGATCACGCCCCTGTGAGGCTTCATTCAGACGCCTGTATGTGTTTTGCGGATCCGATCCATCTATCAGTGGATCCGTAAAAATCATGCGGACATCTGAATGGAGCTTTACAGGGGGTTGATCAATGACAGGGGTGTAATCAATGACAGGGGGGTGATCAGGAAGTCTATATGGGGTGATCACCACAGTCATTGATCACGCCCCTGTAAGGCTTCATTCAGACGTCCGTATGCGTTTTGCGGATCCGATCCATCTATCAGTGGATCCGTAAAAATCATGCGGACATCTGAATGGAGCTTTACAGGGGGTTGATCAATGACAGGGGTGTAATCAATGACAGGGGGGTGATCAGGGAGTCTATATGGGGTGATAACCACAGTCATTGATCACGCCCCTGTAAGGCTTCATTCAGACGCCTGTATGTGTTTTGCGGATCCGATCCATCTATCAGTGGATCCGTAAAAATCATGCGGACATCTGAATGGAGCTTTACAGGGGGTTGATCAATGACAGGGGGGTGATCAATGACAGGGGGGTGATCAGGGAGTCTATATGGGGTGATCACCACAGTCATTGATCACGCCCCTGTAAGGCTTCATTCAGACGTCCGTATGCGTTTTGCGGATCTGATCTATCTATCAGTGGATCCGTAAAAATCATGCGGACATCTGAATGGAGCTTTACAGGGGGTTGATCAATGACCGGGGTGTAATCAATGACAGGGGGGTGATCAGGGAGTCTATATGGGGTGATCAGGGGCTAATAAGGGGTTAATAAGTGACGGGGGGGGGGTGTAGTGTAGTGTAGTGGTGCTTGGTGCTACTTTACTGAGCTACCTGTGTCCTCTGGTGGTCGATCCAAACAAAGGGGACCACCAGAGGACCAGGTAGCAGGTATATTAGACGCTGTTATCAAAACAGCGTCTAATATACCTGTTAGGGGTTAAAAAAAACACATCTCCAGCCTGCCAGCGAACGATCGCCGCTGGCAGGCTGGAGATCAATTCTCTTACCTTCCGTTCCTGTGAGCGCGCGCGCCTGTGCGCGTTCACAGGAAATCTCGCGTCTCGCGAGATGACGCGTAGGTGCGTGATTGTGCGCAGCGCTGCCACCTCCGGAACGCGAATCTGCGTTAGGCGGTTCGGAGGTGGTTAAAGGGGTGGGCATTGTGGAGGTCAAGGTTAAAGGAGCGGCCACTGTCGAGGTCAATGTTAAAGGGGCGGCCACTATGGATGTCACTGTTAAAGGCGCAGGCACTGTGGAGGTCATTGTTAAAGGGGCGGGTACTGTAGTGGTCACTGTCATGGGGAAGCTGTTGATATCTTTTTACAACACACGGAAACATGGAATGAAATAGATGAAATATACCTGTGCGAAGCCGGGTCCTTCTGCTAGTATATATATATATATATATATATATATATATATATAAAAATATATATACACACACACACACGTATGGATGAAATAATAAATTATTCCCTTCAGCCTCTGACAGTTTATATATTATATCATTTTGGAGTCATTTATACATCATTTTCATAAAATGCACACACATACACGGTACATACAGCTATAGACACCCAGACATCTGAACACATACTGCACATTTGTAATACATGTATATACAGCTTATTTTTCTCTCTCTCCCTCTCTCTATGTATACACTGTATACAGGCTTGCAGGGCTGGCGTTAGGGGGGGCAAACTAGGCAATTTCCCAGGGCCCCCATAGTCTAAGGGTCCCCCTCTTTTAGTGCTGCTGTTCAGCTGAACCTTCCCGGAAGCCAGCGGGTGGACAGCTGAACAGCTGCACTTTAAACTGCAATATCACAGCCAGCTAATTAACCATGTAGGAGCGAGGGACGGGCGGCAGGGACAGTGAGGCATGCTGTAGTGCGGGGCGGGCAGCAGGGACAGTGAGGCATGCTGTATTGCGGGGCGGGAAGCAGGGACAGTGAGGCATGCTGCAGTGTGGGGTGGTTGGCAGGGACAGTGAGGCATGCTGGAGTACAGGTAGGTGACAGGGGCAGCGAGGCATGCTGTAGTGTGAAGAAGGGTGGACGGCGGCAGTAAGGTATGCTGTAGTGCGGGGCAGGCGGCAGTGATGCATGCTGTAGTGCGGGGCAAGGCGGGCGGTTGCGGAAGTGAAGCCCGCAGCTGGGGTTTATTCCAAAGGAGAAGAGAGGAGAGCCATTCTCCTTCTCCTCTGAACTGCCGACTGGTGGAGATTGCCGGCGTGAACTGCTGCTCCACCGTATCCACCAATCATCTTACTTCTGACCAGCTACGCACGCTGCTGCTATTAGGAAGTAAGAAGGGAGGCCTTCCGTCACCCCTGAGTGCTGTGCTATCTCGTTGTCACGAGGGTGTCAAGACCCACGCCTGACTCCGTTATACCCGGGGTCAGGAAGTCACAGCGGTTGGCTGCGCGCTCTATGTAAGATAGGGCTGTTTCCTTATTGTAGCTTTCTGGGTTTGCTTTGCAACCCTTTTTGGCTCACTCAGGGATCCTTGGCTCCTTCTCCTCAGCTGTTCCTTGTCCAGCACTCCCAACCTCCTTATATTCCCCTCTCACACTTCTCTGGTTGCCAGATATAGAGCTTCCTGCCTGGACTTCTATACTGACCCTCTGGAGCTGTGTTGCTGTGTTCTCTGGTAGTTGGTCCAGAACGTTACCCTCCGGATCCCTGTTGGGCCTTGGTGGTCTGCTGTTGTCGCCCTCCTGGGTGTATGTGTTTGTCTGTATTGTCTGTCCTCTCCCTGGTGTTTCCCTCTTAGTGTCAGTGGTGCGGACTAGCGATCCCACCGGCCCGTTCACTATCTAGGGCTCATTCTAGGGAAAGTCAGGGTTTAGGCACGTGATCGCCGCACGGGTGAGGAACCCGTCTAGGGACGCCAGGGCAGTCAGGTGCCAGCCGCAAGGTGAGTCAGGGGTCACCACCTTTCCCTCTCCCTTGGGCAGGGCTTTCCCTTTTCCCTCCCTGTGCCTGATGCCGGTCATTACACCCGTGGACAGTCTTCGCCTCAAGTTCCTAGGTGAGTGACGGCCAGGATATGAAGGGGCTGTCACTTACAGCCCCTTCATCCACAGATCCCCCCATAATAGTGTCATCCATAGTTCCCCCATAACAGTGTGTACTCCACAGATCCATCATAACAGTGTCATCCACAGATCCCCCATAACAGTGTGTTCTCCACAGATCACCCCATAACAGTGTCATCCACAGATCCCCCATAACAGTGTGTTCTCCACAGATCCCCCATAACAGTGTGTCATCCACAGATCCCCTATAACAGTGTGTCATCCACAGATCCCCCATAACAGTGTGTCATCCACGAATACCCCCCCATAACAGTACGTCATTCCCAGATTCCCTCTATAACAGTGTGTAAGCAATAGATCCCCTTTAACAGTGTGAAATATTTTTCAGTTATTTTATTAATTTTTTTAGCACACCTTTTGGTTCAAAATATTTTTTTCTTATTTTCCTCCTCTAAAACCTAGTGTCACAGTCATTACCTCTGGCTGTGACCTTCTGTCCTTGCTCGTTCGGCGCACCTCGCTGAAGTTTCGTTTCTGTGTATTCTTTGATTATTTATGGGTTAACTCCCCTGTGTGCCTATTAGGAGTTAATCCTCTCTGTCTGCTCCATGGGTGTGGCGTCTCTGCTGCACCCATGGAACCTGTATATAAGGCTGAGGTTCAATCAGTTCTGGGTCAGCTCTCCTGGTGTGTGTTGTCTTGTCCTGCTCCTGTTTGTACTCACTCTCCCATGCTGCTGACCCATGGGATCCGTGTTTGTCTGTCTGTCTGTCTGTGCTCTGTGGGTTTCCTACTTGTTCATTCCGTCCTCTTTGATGTCCTCTTTCCTGTGTTTCTGTTATCTGTTCTGCCAGTTATGTTTTAGTTACCTTGTGTGTATTCATGTCTCTGTTCAGCAAGCCCTTGCTGCACCTTTCTTTGCAGCAGAGTGCCATGGGTAAGGCCATGCAGTTTACTACTGGTGGAGCAAGTCCTTCTCTGCTCATGGTCACTCCTGTTTCCTTGCTATGTATTCCTGCTTGTGTTATTAGTTGCCCTGTTTGTATTTGCCTGTCTATGTTTTGTTTGCCTATGTGCCGTCGGTACCTTCTGGTACCTGTTGTCCATTTGCTCCTGTTGTCACTGTCTAGTTCACGCTCCAGAGTGGACCCTGGCAACCCCCTGCGGCAAAGCCTAACCCTACCATCTGGGGCCCTAGTGAATACCAGGAGTTGCTTAGTCACGCCCCTCTGGAGTATTACTAGACAGTGGCGCAGTGGGGGTTGCTCCCACTGTGCTGACGGTACATAGAGCTCATGTTTTGTCTGTGCTGCCTTTCCTGGTTTTTGTTTGTGCAATAAACTCTTGTGTGTCTGTACCTGATTTCCGTTTGTTTATTGCTTGACCACGCGGTGGTCTCTCCTGGGACCTCCAACTCGTGACACCTAGGTGAGTCTTATCATCAAGTGTGTCTTAGAAAGTGAAAAATATGGTATCTATCTACAGTATCTCTCTCTCTCATATCTATCTATATATTGTATACTGTATATCTATATCTTTTGCACCCCAGTAAGCAGTACTTTTAGGCCTATTTAACCCATGGTGCTCGGTCAGAAGCTGAGCAGGCCCCATAGCTGCTGGGTTTCTGTTTCACATTGCAGACACCAGGACATTTAACCACTCAGATGCCATGGTTGCAGTTGACCACAGCATTTGAGGGGTTAACCATGGTAGCACTGCACGCCCATAGACTGCAATGGTTATTCATTGCAGTATAGTGGAGAAGGGATCAAATGATCACATGTTCAAGTCCTCTAAAGAAAACTTAATATGTGTATAAAAGTTGAATAAAATAGATAAAAATTTAAATCACTCCCTATCTACATATTAAAAATAAGCAAAAAATAAACATCAAAGGCATAAAGTCCTGAAACAACCATTAGGTTAAATATAAATGTATTCAACCCATATGGTGAATGAAAATAATGAACAAAAAATCACCTCTTCCAAAAATGTTTATAAAAACATATCAAAAGGTCATACACCCCAAAATGGTATAAATAAAAACTACAGATCGTCCCTTAAATAATGAACCCTCTCACAGCTTTGTAGACATAACTATAAAAAAAAGTTTTGAGGGGTCAGAATATGGCGATGAAAAGAAAAAAGCTTTCCCAAGTTTTAAAACACAAGAATAACTACATAAATGTGGTATCACTGTAATCATACTGACCTGGAGAATGGAGGGAACACACATGTTCACATATTTGTTTTCATTTACGGAATCGACAGAATGTGACTGTGTATTACAAGATTTGGGGCCCCACTTTTGATTTTGCCCAGGGCCAAATTTTGTCTAAAACCGTCCCTGGGTACAGGGGAATCCCCTGGTGGGCCCCTGAGCAAGGTGGGCCCCTAGTCTCCCACCCGCTGCATCAAGTGGCACATGACACATTAGATTTACTGCACTACATACATATATTCAATGTACAGCACGTCAACCAGACTATGTTCATAAAAAAAAAAAACTTGTTAGATTATTTATTATATTTGAATGTATCCGTATGGTGGGCCGCTAAAATAAATCTTACTGATGGGCCCAGGTACCCCAGTCCGACACTGACTGTATGACAGGAGACCTTGACCCTCAAATATTCAGCTCCTCTATACCATATATTTCTAAAATGCCGGTCTTATTAAATTACGCCCTATATCTCTTGACTTACGTGGACAGAAATAACACTGTCCACAGCTCTTTTCGCACCAGAATTCATTTAAATGTCCTTATGCAGTATATTGTGCCATAGTTCTGACCTAGCACATACATACATTGGAATTATCTATCTGTCAATCAATAGGGCCCTATGATCAATCCACAACATTGTAATTTACATCCTAGCTATGAGAAGTGTCCTAGACACATAGAACAATCTTAAAGGGGTTCGAGCTGAACCGGGATATAACCTCTTCTTTTCTCATTTACTATAAAACAGCCTAGGCCAGCGCTACAGTGCGCCCCGTTGTGCCGGTGATGTCACTGGGCTCACTGCTAGGCAGAAGTCTCCACCTAGCATAGTGAGGAGAAGCCCGATACGTCACCGGCAGTAAACAAACAGACCTTGCACTTTGCGATGCAAGCAAATGCTCCGATGCTCCATTCATACATACAGTAGCAAATAAGAAAAGACGAGGTTATATCCAGGTTCACCTCTGAACACGGACAACCCCTTTAAACTTTGAGCCCACTACACAAAATACAAAATTCTGAATTTAGCTCACGGGTATTGAAAGAGATATCTCCGAGATATGTGAAACAAATCTGCTGTCCGAGCTTGGAAGAAATGCTGAAATTATGCTGTATTTTAACAGTATAATATGAAATTTTGAAATGAAAGTTGAGAGATACAATGTGATCTATTTCTTGAGACCCTGGGGGACATTCTCAGCCCACTGTTCCACTGATCAATTATTACCTTCTCAAGAAGAGTACCTTCACCCATCAAGTGTAACCTTGTCTGAATGATTCCTTGTTTTAATAGCTGAGCTCACAAATGAGAGAAAACAACGCTAGCAGTGTCGTAACTAGAAATGACTGGGTCCCACAGCAAATTTTTTAATGCCCCCCAGCAACTTCTTTGCAACCCCCAACACTCGTGCAGCCCCCACTCATGTGACTAGTCAAGATTATGCTCTTAGACCAGGCACAGCAACCGCTCCGTCTGTTTCTTACACATGTATACTGTAAGTCATATGTACATAATTAATAATAATAATGTCATGTCACTGTATATACTGTCATTGTATAATACTGTTGAGGGGGTCCTGACAATTAAATCTTTCAGTTCTCCTCCTGGGTGGGCCCCTTCTGAGTTCGGACACCAAAGCAGCCGCTTCCCCTGCTTCCCCTTTAACTATGTCCCTGAACGCTAGATTCTATACGTACAGTAATGTTCTTGCTCTAACTCAGTATCACACGTCTCAGCTCAGCTCAATATAAGAAGGTTTGATCTTTTATTTGAAACTTTCCTTTAAATTCAGTGAATGCTCTTCAGCTGCCATTTTTACATAACTAGTGCATATAAAATGTACCGTTTTTGTTGCCAAACATTCCATTACCTATCGTTCTCACATCATACTTAATATTTTTTTAAACAATAAGCTCAGCGTACAAAAAAATGTTACATTGTTCTTTTTCTTAATATCCCTATTTCCAAGACCATGTGCATCTTATCTGTGATACAACTTACAATCGCCTAATTTTAAAACATGTATGAGTTATCTTTGTCTAGTGTTAAAAGTATACACCAATCTCCAAAAAGACAGGGCCATTAGTAGAAACAGTCATACAGGGTTTTACTGTAAACATAAACTATGTGGTACTCTAAACAGTGGAGAAAATATATACTTTATTAGATCATAATTATATAAAAAAAACTGTTAAAAAGGTAGTATACTATACAATGAAAAAAATGAAAATACTTAAATATTACTTTAGTATAAATATATTCCCAAATGCATTTCATTAGCTATAATGGTTAATTTTGTCTAGGGAGCAATCATTAAGATAAATAAAATGGCCGCCATCCTATTAGCACACACAAAACCTGTCCTAATCACACAGCAGGACAAGTTACTTCGCAGCACTGAGGTAAGAAGCTGCCTCTTCCTCCTCTCTGCTCTGCTTGTTAGGGGTTATGATCCTGAATACAGATGATAAGATCTTTTGTCCGGGGAACAATCATTAGGAAAAATAAAATGGCTGCCATCCTACTAGTCCACACAAAACCTGTCCTAATTAGACAGGAGGACAAGCTGCGTCATCTTCCTCTCTTACTTGTAAGGGATTATGATCCTGAATACAGTTTAATATGATCTTCAACTGAATCTCTGTAGGAATGGAGTTCATGAGGAGACATGAAGTACAGGGAGGACGGACAGAACAGTCTGTGGCAATGTGAGGCTGTGGTAATGGAGACTGCAGACAAGTGCTGCTGCTCATTATCTACACCCCGCTATCCTCTCTGTACTTCATGTCTCCTAATGAATTCCATTCCTACAGAGATTCAGTTGAAGATCATATTAAACTGTATTCAGGATCATAATCTCTGATATTTAAGGACTCTATACTGACAGGGAGAGTTCCACAGGATTGGCGCTTAGTAAATGTGGTGCAATATTAAAAAAGGCTCCAAAAACAGAGCCCGGAAACTATAGGCCGGTAAGTTTAACATCTGTCGTGGGTAAACTGTTTGAAGGTTTTCTAAGAGATGCGATCTTGGAGCACCTCAACGGAAATAAGCAAATAACGGCATATCAGCATGGCTTCATGAGGGATCGGTCATGTCAAACTAATTTAATCTATTAGTATCTAGGTAAGTTCTAGACTTGACCGGGGTGAGTTAATGAATGGACTTCTCCAAAGCATTTGACACTGTACAGCATAAAAGGTTAGTATATAAAATGAGAATGCTTGGACTGGGAGAAAATGTCTGAATGTGGGTAAGTAATAGTGATGAGCGGCAGGGGCAATATTCGAATTTGCGATATTTCACAAATATTTGGGTGAATATTTGTCATACATTTGCGATTATTCGAATTCGCGATTATTTTTTTGATTGCGAAAATCGCCAATGTAATATGCACGTATTGCGCGCGCAATACAGGCGTGGGTCACTGTTGCTAAATTTTTCAAGCTGCTAGAAGTTTCCTGAGACTGGAGAAAATGTTTGGCACGGCAGAACATTACAATAGCTTTATATGCAGATAGAGTGCTCTAATATATTCACGATTGCGCAAATCGGCAATTAATGATGCGCATATTTTGGCGCAATACGTGCAACTTCACATTTTAGCAGGTCTGACTACATATTACTGATTGGTGCATTAAGTATTGTTGTGAACTTGTGACATCACAGCACTATGTCTGCAGCATGTATGTATGTATGGACACACTACCTAACACCCTGCACTGGAACCTATCAGCTACACTATATCACGATCTAACCTACACTGACTATCTCCCACTATCTGTATTATATATATATGAGCTAACTATCTAATGTAATTAAACAGCAAAGCACAGAACACAGCAATGTCACTGCTCTCTCTCACTCAGAACTCCATAAAACTACAGAAAATGGCTGCTGGGGAGTTTCTTATATAGTAAGGGGTAGGCAGCTTTCCTATTGGTTGCTAGGGATGTTGCTATGCTAAGCTCAGACAAAGACATTGCATCCTTCTCATTGGCCCACAAGCAAGAAGCAGGGAGGGATCATGGGTTCAGATGGAAAAAAAATCTAGAATATTCGCGAATACGAATATATAGCACTATATTCTAAATCTTCGCAAATTCTCGAAGTGGCAATATTCATGATTAAAATTCGCAATTTGAATATTCGCACCTAACACTAGTAAGTAACTGGCTCGGTGATAAAAAACAGAGGGTGGTTATTAATGGTACACACTCAGATTGGGTCACTGTCACTAGCGGAGTACCTCAGGGGTCAGTATTGTGCCCTATTCTCTTCAATATATTTATTAATGTAGAAGGCTTGCATAGTAAAGTATCAATTTGTGCAGATGACACTAAACTGTGTAAAGTAATTAACACGGAAAAGGACAGTATACTACTACAGAGGGATCTGGATAGATTGGAGGCTTGGGCAGATAAGTGGCAGATGAGGTTTAACACTGACAAATGTAAGGTTATGCACATGGAAAGGAATAATGCAAGTCACCCGTACATACTAAATGATAAAACACTGGGTAACACTGACATGGAAAAGGACCTAGGAATTTTGGTGAACAGCAAACTAAGCTGTAGAAACCAGTGTCAGGCAGCTGCTGCCAAGGCCAATAAGATAATGGGTTGCATCAAAAGGGGCATAGATGCCCGTGATGAGAACATAGTCCTACCACTTTACAAATCACTAGTCAGACCACACATGGAGTACTGTGTACAGTTCTGGGCTCCTGTGAACAAGGCCGACATAGCAGAGCTGGAGAGGGTCCAGAGGAGGGCAACTACAGTAATAACTGGAATGGGGCAACTACAGTACCCTGCATAGGCGTGCGCAGCCTATTGCATTAGGGTGTGCACCCTAAAGCACAAACACACACGCCGCACGCGCGTGTGTGTATGTATATATATATATATATATATACACTGCTCAAAAAAATAAAGGGAACACAAAAATAACACATCCTAGATCTGAGTTAATTAAATATTCTTCTGAAATACTTTGTACATAGTTGAATGTGCTGACAACAAAATCACACAAAAATAAAAAAAATGGAAATCAAATTTTTCAACCCGTGGAGGTCTGGATTTGGAGTCACACTCAAAATTAAAGTGGAAAAACACACTACAGGCTGATCCAACTTTGATGTAATGTCCTTAAAACAAGTCAAAATGATGCTCAGTAGTGTAGGTGGCCTCCACGTGCCTGTATGACCTCCCTACAACGCCTGTGCATGCTCCTGATGAGGTGGCGGACGGTCTCCTGAGGGATCTCCTCCCAGACCTGGACTAAAGCATCTGCCAACTCCTGGACAGTCTGTGGTGCAACGTGACATTGGTGGATAGAGCGAGACATGATGTCCCAGATGTGCTCAATTGGATTCAGGTTTGGGGAACGGGCGGGCCAGTCCATAGCATCAATGCCTTCGTCTTGCAGGAACTGCTGACACACTCCAGCCACATGAGGTCTAGCATTGTCTTGCATTAGGAGGAACCCAGGGACAACCGCACCAGCATATGGTCTCACAAGGGGTCTGAGGATCTCATCTCGGTACCTAATGGCAGACAGGCTACCTCTGGCGAGCACATGGAGGGCTGTGCGGCCCTCCAAAGAAATGCCACCCCACACCATTACTGACCCAATGCCAAACCAGTCATGCTGGAGGATGTTGCAGGCAGCAGAACGTTCTCCACGGCGTCTCCAGACTCTTTCACGTCTGTCACATGTGCTCAGTGTGAACCTGCTTTCATCTGTGAAGAGCACAGGGCGCCAGTGGAGAATTTGCCAATCTTGGTGTTCTCTGGCAAATGCCAAATGTCCTGCACGGTGTTGGGCTGTAAGCACAACCCCCACCTGTGGACGTCGGGCCCTCATATCACCCTCATGGAGTCTGTTTCTGACCGTTTGAGCAGATACATGCACATTTGTGGCCTGCTGGAGGTCATTTTGCAGGGCTCTGGCAGTGCTCCTCCTGTTCTTCCTTGCACAAAGGCGGAGGTAGCGGTCCTGCTGCTGGGTTGTTGCCCTCCTATGGCCTCCTCCACGTCTCCTGATGTACTGGCCTGTCTCCTGGTAGCGCCTCCATGCTCTGGACACTACTCTGACAGACACAGCAAACCTTCTTGCCACAGCTCGCATTGATGTGCCATCCTGGATAAGCTGCACTACCTGAGCCACTTGTGTGGGTTGTAGACTCCGTCTCATGTTACCACTAGAGTGAAAGCACCGCCAGCATTCAAAAGTGACCAAAACATCAGCAGGAAGCATAGGAACTGAGAAGTGGTCTGTGATCACCACCTGCAGAACCACTCCTTTATTGGGGGTGTCTTGCTAATTGCCTATAATTTCCACCTGTTGTCTATCCCATTTGCACAACAGCATGTGAAATTGATTGTCACTCAGTGTTGCTTCCTAAGTGGACAGTGTGATTTCACAGAAGTGTGATTGACTTGGAGTTACATTGTGTTGTTTAAGTGTTCCCTTTATTTTTTTGAGCAGTGTATTATATCCACAGATCCTCCATAGCAGTGTGTACATTTTTATTGTGCTAGCCAAATACCTAAAATACAAGCTTTCAAGAGTTTTCCTTTCTTCCTCGGTACGCTTGAGTATTCAGAAACAATCTATTCCTAAGGGTGGGTTCACATCTGCGTTATGCCATTCCGTTATAGGTTCTGTTTCAAACGGAATATAACTGAATGGCCAGATGGAATGCAAAACGGAAACCTTTAAGAGGCATTCCGTTTTGCTCTGTCCTAATAGAAGTTTATGAGAAAGCATAACCGATCCGTCTGGGTCCCCTTGTGCAAGACAGGACTTTGTTTTCCGTCTTGCATAACGGGAACCAGATGGATCCGTTTTGATTCCCATAGACTTCTATTAGGACGGAGAGCAAACGGAATGCCTCTTGCAGAGTCCGCACTGTACAAGAGAGAGATAGCAGTGGCTGTGAAGGGAAAAGTTCCAGAGCACACAATGACAGCCCCAGAGTCTTTCTGCTGCCTGACCAACCGTATGCTTCCACAGCGCCAGCCCAGCCTGCAGGACATCAGAGAGGCCTGGGGTCCACATTACAGCACCATTACATTTACATTTATTTATCAAAAAGCATCATACATAGAAAAAAAAATATATTTTTTTTTTACTGTCCCTTTAAGCAAAAGTCAGAATATAATAAACTGTGGATGACACATTGTTATAAAGGATCTGTGGATGACACTGTTATGGGGGATCTGTGGATGACACTGTTATGGGGGTATCTGTGGATGACGCACTGTTATGGGCATCAGTGGATGACACTATTATGTGGGATCTGTGGATCACACTGTTATGGGGGGATCTGTGGATGACACTGTTATGGGGGCATTTGTGGATGACATTGTTATGGGGGCATCTGTGGATGACACTGTTATTGGGGCATCTGTGGATGACGCACTGTTATGGGGGCATCTGTGGATGACGCACTGTTATGGGGGCATCTGTGGATGATGCACAGTTATGGGGGCATCTGTGGATGACGCACTGTTAACGGGATATCGGTGGATGGCACTGTCATGGGGGCATCTGTGGATGACGCACTGTTATTAACAGTGCATCATCCACAGTTCCCCCCCATAACAGTATCATCCACAGATCCCCCCCATAACAGTGTCATCCACAGATCCCCCCCATAACAGTGTCATCCACAGATCCCCCATAACAGTGTCATATTCCACACAGATGCCCCCATAACAGTGTCATCCACAGACCACATATATCCCCTTAACAGTCTATTAAGAGGATATCTGTGGATGGAACTGTTATGGTGGTATCTGTGTGGAATCTGACACAGATGCGGGGGGATCTGTGGTCTGTGCATGACACTGTTATGTAAGGCCGGGGGGATCTGTGGATGACACATATATAGCAGCATCTTGTGCTATATATGTGTCATCATCCACAGATCTCCCACCCCCATAAAAGTGTCCCTGACAGTGACCCCCAACAGGGGGTGGAGGCTGCCGGGGTCTTCTGTAAAGTGTTGTAAACTTAATGTTGTAAACGTACTACTTACTGGGAGACTCCAGCTAGTATTCCACAATCACTGGGCAGGCTCTCAAACATTCAAACTAGGCCGGCGGCAGAGTAACGTGACGTCACTCACTCCGTCACGCCGCAAGCGCCTGCTCCTCCCACTTTATTAATGAAGCAGGCGGAGCAGGCGCGTGATGTCGGAGTGAGTGACGTTACGCGGCCGGCCGCTGGGACACTATAAATCTAGCCCAGGCACACCTGGCACACCCCGTGCGCATGCCTATGGTACCCTGAAATATTATCAACATTAGGGTTATTCACTTTAGAAAAAAAACGACTGAGGGGAGATCTAATTACTATGTATAAATATATCAGGGGTCAGTACAGAGATCTCTCCCATCATCTATTTATCCCCAGGACTGTGACTGTGACGAGGGGACATCCTCTGTGTCTGGAGGAAAGAAGGTTTGTACACAAACATAGAAGAGGATTCTTTACGGTAAGAGCAGTGAGACAATGGAACTCTCTGCCTGAGGAGGTGGTGATGGTGAGTACAATAAAGGAATTCAAGAGGGGCCTGGATGTATTTCTAGAGTGTAATAATATTACAGGCTATAGCTACTAGAGAGGGGTCGTTGATCCAGGGAGTTATTCTGATTGCCTGATTGGAGTCGGGAAGGAATTTTTTCCCCCTAAAGTGAGGAAAATTCTACTTCACAGGTGTTTTTGCCTTCCTCTGGATCAACTTGCAGGATAACAGGCTGAACTGGATGGACAGATGTATTTTTTCAGCCTTATGTACTATGCTATAATAGTGCCTTAGGGTATTCATGTCAGGCAGTAGTGTTATCCCTTTACTTGGTACTTTTTGATACACTATGTTTGGGTACTGATTTATAACATTAAGGGCCTTTGTATTAGCGGGAGGGAGTGCTTTTTTTAATTTTTGGAATGTTACCTTTTTAAGTATGTTTATATAATTGTGGTCTAATAAATTATATGTTTTCTTTATAAGTTGGTGCCCCATGTAGTTTATCTATAATAGAGTATAATAGATATATACTCTATAGAGTGAATCGATTCTAAAATTGAAAAATACAACCCAAAATTTTCCAAAAAAGTTCTGATTTTAAGAAACCTAAGAGGGAGGGAGGGAGAAGGAAAGAGGACAAAGGAGAGAGACAAAGAGGGGGACAGGGAGGGAGAGAGGAAAATGGAGAGAGAGACCAAAAGAGAGAGAGAGAGGGAGCGATAAAGAGACAGAGATAAACGGTGGAGAAAGTGGGAGAGAGTTTTCCAAGCAGTTGGGGCACTTTCAATTTGGGTCGAATTTATTTGGATGGCAAAATTACACCCAAACTAAATTGTAAGAAATGTGTTATTCTCTAATTAAAATTAGTTTGATGACCTGAAACATTCAAGTGTGACAAATATGCAAAAATAAAAGAAGTTGGGAAGGAGGCAAATACTTTTTACAGCACTATAGACATCAGTGCTCATGCATCATGTATTACCATTTGTTTCAGTGTTACGCGTCTTTATTACTATGCGTTACATGTTACTTTTCTACCATAGTATAGTATCTGCATTGTTCATGGAGAACCACAGTAGGCAATAATGTAAGCTTATACTATTATCTACATGATTAGACTTAGGCAAGCATTCTGTATCTTCCCTAATAAAACACGTCGTCTTCTCTCTTGTCTACCAGCCAAGTCCTAAAGATTTCACAACCCCTCTCTAAACTGTAATGATGTTGCAGTGTCTCCTCATGGACCCTTGTCATTAGCTCGGAGACGAGAAGATGCTGCAGCTCAGAGCACATTGTGCTAATATGTGTAGAGGAGGAATACATGAGAAATCACCCAATAAAGGCTGGGATCCCAGTCCGGCAGACAGTGCTGTGTACACCGTCCAATCCTGGGCATGCTTGCAGCTGCGGCTGCATCAGGTAGACCCACAGGAAGGCATCATTAGAGCAAGGGCAAGGAGTCAAGATGGCAGGTATCCTAGTTTGGTTTTGGAATGAGAGATTTTGGTTGCCTCACAATGTAACCTGGGCAGATCTGAAGAACACAGAGGAGGCTACTTTCCCCCAGGCTGAAGATCTCTACCTTGCCATCCCTCTGGCATTCTGCATCTTCATGATACGCCTGTTCTTTGAAAGGTAAGTCACTGGCATACTCTGTAGACTCTGATATCTGGGGGGATGAGGGTTGACGGGGTGGAGGGGGGGGGGCTTTTAATCTATATGGGGTATAGGCTGGATCCTTGATCCTCATGCTCTACTTCCATGTCCTGAACTTGTGTTGCTAAGAAATCAGCTAATGCAGAACCTCATAGTCCGTTGGAACAGGATTGCTCAAGAGCTTCCGGAGCAGCTGTGCTGGAGCATGTACAGGGTTGATATATAGTGCACTGGGTCACATAAAATCCATTTTAATTTAGTGCGAAGCAGCAAACCCTTATCAAACAGAGCTGCTAATATATTTCAGACTGGGGATATGTTCCTGTGGGTTCCTACAACTAAAGAACTCACCATGAGCAGAGTAGTAGAATTTCAGGTCTTCCATCCCATTGAAGAACATTGCAGTCGGCTTGAAAGGGCACAACAGAATGCATTAGACAACAGAGCAAGTGGAGATGAGATTGACTTTTGGTGTAGGCACCATGTATCAAACTAATAGACACTCGCAGTTGGCCCATGGAGCTCGCAATCTGATGTAGGAGTGCATGTCTGCACACATTGCTGCTGGTGTTGGAGGCAAAGCTCATTATTGGGAAATGCTCTTTGGTCTTATCTCCTCAGGCTGATCCTCAGTGTAACATGTAACAAGGATCGCACTGTGGGGTGGGATAATCTATCTCTTCTTTCAACAGATTGTGCTATTACTGTCAGTAGGAGGCGAGATTTGCTTGGGAGTCCTCAGCAATACTGAGTGTAACAGAGGTCAACTCCATGTCTCCGCCGATGCTGGGGATCTATAAAGAGAAGAAAGGATCTCACTGTGGATTCATCTTCTTATACTGTTGGTTGGCAGTAAAAGGGTTAAAACAAGATGCCACTTTCAAGTGCTCCATTATGCCAATGGCAGCTAATTGTTTTCTCACATATCTGCCTTAATTAATTAGCTCTGTAATCAAATGTGGAAGGACGATGCTATTGTGAAGGGAAGGAGAAGGTTGTCACTTCCTAACAATGTTCCTAACAATAAGGCCTCATGCACATGACCGTATGTATGTTGCGGTCCGCAAAAAACACGAATGACATCCGTGTGCATTCTGTATTTTGCGGAACGGAACAGCTGGCCCCTAATAGAACAGTCCTATCCTTGTCCGTAATGCGGACAATAATAGGACATGTTTTTTTTTTTTTGCGGAACGGAAATATGGACATGCGGAAACGGAATGCACACGGAGTAACTTCCCTTTTTGTTGCGGACCCATTGAAGTGAATGGTTCCGCATACGGGCCGCAAAAAAGAAAACGGAGCGGGCACGGAAAGGAAATACGTTCGTGTGCATGAGCTCTAACCTTTGTAGCTTTTTTTTTTAAAAGAAAGAGTTGTGGGAATGTGGTCACCTCAAATCCACCTCCCATCATTGGGAGTAGACACAGAACAGAATTATCACAGGCACAGAATATGAAGGGGACTCATCATTAGGGCAGTTGATTGGAGTCCCATTGGCCAGAGGGAGCCCATAGCCCTTGTGGTCTCAGCACTCCTTCAACGCGCATGCGCACATTCTCTCCACTTGTGTCGATTGGAGTTTCAAAAATGGCTGAGCAAGTATGATCTGATATTTCTGGCAGTCCTATAGAGGTGAACGGAAAGCATACCCCCCTGCACTACTATGGGAGTTCCAGACATAGCTCAGGCCAGTGCTCTGCTATTTTTGGAACTCCCATAGTGGGAATAGAGGGGGGGCAAACTCCCCTTTATTTTCGGGTCCTGTTTTGGAGATAGGAGAGTATGGGACCCACACCTATCTGACACTGATGGCATAACCTGGCAATATTCCAAAAAATGTCTGAGTTTTGAATACCCCTTTAAGTAGAGAGCCATAACTACCCCTCAAATGCATTATGGCTCCAGTGATCAGTAACACGGGGCCATGACTTCATGCCTGTGCACCTAGATCATTCTTATGCTGCCCCTAATCTAAACTGACTGTTTTCTATTGGTGGTAGACCTTTTTTGAGATGTATTTTTAAATATTATGTTGGAATGTTCTCAGGAATGCTTTACATTGAGACAAGCATAGGCTGAGACAAGACTGGGCATTTGGGACATTTGACATCAACGTACCTACTGTACTGCAGTGTTGGTGCTTAAAAGGGTTTTCCAGGAAAGGTTAAAAAAATAAAAGAACAATTACTCACCTCATAATCCTTGCTTCTGCCATTCCAGTGTTTACTTGATCCTCGAAGATCTCCTGTGCTTCTTCGACACATAAGAAAAAACAAGGAAATGCACACTCAACCAATCGCTAGTTTAGGGTACTTTCCCACTAGCGTTTTTCTTTTCCGGCACTGAGTTCCGTCCTAGGGGCTCTATACCAGAAAAGAACTGATCGGTTTTATCCCCATGCATTCTAAATGGAGAGAAATCTGTTCAGGAGGCATCAGGATGTCTTCAGTTCAGTCTTTTTGACTGATCAGGAAGGAGATAATACCGTAGCATGCTACGGTTTTATCTCCGGCCCAAAAAACTGAACACTTGCCGGAATGCCGGATCCGGCATGCGCAGACCGAAAAAATAAATGTAGGATCTGTTTTTCCGGATGACACCGGAAAGACGGATCCGGCATTTCAATGCATTTGTAAGACGGATCAGGATCCTGATCAGTCTTAAAATGCCATCAGTTGGCATATGTTTTGACGGATCCGGCAGGCAGTTCCGGCGACGGAACTGCCTGCCCGATTCCTCTGCGGCAAGTGTGAAAGTACCCTTAGGCAGATCACCGCCTGGGTGGAAACTTAAGTAGGGGTCCTATCAGTTGCTTTGAGTCTTCAGGCACTGCTTAAAGGGGTTTTCCATTATTTTAATATTGATGGCCTATCCTCAGGATAGGTCATCAATATCTGATCGGCGGTCAGCTGGTTGAAGAGAAGGCTGCGTGCCGTGCCAGCACTGCCTTCCCTTCTTAGTTTGCCTGCTTGCCGTTGAAATCAAAATTGAAGTGCATAGGAAAGAGCCATTCCATACAATTGTAATTGCATGTGCTCAGCGCGGTGATGTCGACAGCGAGCAGGTGAACAATGAAGGGAACGCTGTACTGGTTTTCTGAGCTTGGGCCCAGCTCTGAGGAGCTTGCACATGTAGGTCTTGCCTGTTGCTCAGCTAGAGACACATTAATTAGTCAGGGAGAGGACCAAGTCCATCTCTTGCCAACACAATCAGCCAAGACGTTATGTTTTATGTTTTAATATATGCAAATGAGCCTCTAGGAGAAATGGGGGCGTTGCTGTTGCAGAGAGAGCTGAGCTGTTGCTCCTAGAGGCTCAGTTGCATATAATAACCCTTTCATGACTGGGCCTAAAAAAGGCCTGAATGACCAGGCAATTTTTCGTGATTTTGTGCACGTGAGGGTTTAGTGACCTTAAATTTTTTATTTGTTTGACTACCAAAATAATTTCTGCAATGTTTTTTAATTGAAACTTTTTAGTAACATGTTTTTTTTAGAGATTTTTCCCCCTTTTTTTAGGTTCAATTTGGGGGAAAACCGCTAATTCTTACTAAAAAGTCATTTTTTTTATTATATCTTTTTATTTATTAAATATTAAAACTAACACAAATATTAATTATTGCAATGGGTTCCCTATTTGGGGACAATCGTTTTGCTATACTGTATAACATGTACAGGTTTGAGTGAATCCATTTTTTTTATACAAGTGAAACTCGAAAAATTAGAATATCGTGCATTTATTTCAGTAATGCAACTTAAAAGGTGAAACTAACATATGAGAGACTCATTACATGCAAAGCGAGATATTTCAAGCCTTTATTTGTTATAGGAGCTGGAATTATTGGCGAGCACACTTCATCTGGACACAATATTTATAGATGAACACGTGTGCAATAGTAAAAAGCAATAAAATATAATAAAATAAAATGAAATACACTTCATAAAATCTCAAAAATCCACGGAAATCAGATATGTTGGTGGGAATAGTCCCTTATTTCCACAATAAACGTTACGATATCTGTCTAGCTGCACGATGATAAAGTGCTCTGCAGTTAAATGCGTTCCAATTAAGGTATGGATAAACGTACGTGTAAGGATATATATTAGGGATCTTGCTGTATGAGAGATCTCCAATAACACTGGTACTTCACAAAATATTATGCGCTGGTACAGTGAGGTGGCTATTGTATTTGTTTCAGTCCCATGCCACTGGCTTATATATTCATAAGTCGAATCTTCTTACCTTCCTATGTATTGGCGTCTTACTTCAGCGAGGGTCGAACGGCGCGGGACACTGCTGGCGTCTCGCTACGTACTCCTCCAGCCAACTTTCCCGAGATCTCGCGGGAGTTAGGACGTGATTTCGGCTTTGCTTAATCCACGTTATAGCCGCCCGGCACGATAGGAAGGCAGGTATCTTTTTCGATTTGTCGATCTCAGTTATGATCGTTTCAACAGTCCTTTATTAGAATTTTACAGCATGGCCATGCTTGTGAGTACGGAGGTGCTTCCTTACAGGTGTGCGATCCAGACCAGATGCGTTTCGGGAACTCTCCTTCCCTTCATCAGTGGTACCGCACCCCCTGTAATTCCAGCTTCTATATCAAATACCTATTATTAGAGGGTGCGTGTCCCTCTATTTTGGGTTAGCAGCACCTGTTCCACAATTTCGCCCAGAGTGAGCCACCGCCCTGTAGTTTAAACTTTATTTGTTATAATTTGGATGATTATGGCTTACAGCTCATGAAAACCCCAAAGTCACAATCTCAGGTCCCCTTTGCTCAGGGGATATGGATTAATTAGCTGACTAGAGTGTGACACAATATTGAACCTTTTCACAAAATTCTAATTTTATGCTGCATTAATGCAATTCCTTTTAATTTGCATTACTGAAATAAATGAACTTTTGCACGATGTTCTAATTTTTCAAAATTTCACCTGTATTTGAATTTATTTTTGGCTCATAATATTTCCCCCAGGAGGTAATTAAAAGACCTCTGGAGGACACTGATTTTTTTTTATTTTTTATCACTGTTACCACTGTAAATGGGGCATCCACAGTAGCCTCAGTTATAGGGGAAAACAGCCCCCTGTGGGGGCATCACACACAGGCAGAGCTGATCAGAGTCTCCTTAGTAGTGATGGACGAACATCTGCCGGGATGGTTCGCAAACGCGATCGCGCAAACGCGATCAAATGTTCGCGAACTGAAAGTTTGCGGCGGGTCCCATTCATTTTAATGGCAGGCGAACCTGAAAAACCTTCAGCTCATATTTGCAGCCAAGAAAAAATTACTAGAAGTGCACAAATAGTCCAACAACATGGACAGTGACATACCAGATGTATTATTCGAATTTGCGATCTCCATTCATTATTTTTTTCAATGCAAAATATCGGCAATATAATTTTCGTGTACGCGCATGCGCAAATGCACTATACAGTACCCAAATGCACTATAAAGAAAGTATATTGGTATATAACACCTCGCTTCAATCTGTTTTTTTGGGGGACGACTGGTATATCACACCAGTAGAAATTATTTGTTCCAATAACGCTTGTCCCTCTATATACCTGCAGTATCACAGCAGAACCGCACACAACTGCCGCACAATACAAATGCACTATAATATACTTTCTAACATCGAAAGTATATTATAACATTGTACAAGGAAGGCAATCCATTAGAATATACATGAAGATAAAACGTAACCGTTAATAATGTTACTATGAGAATCCATTCACAAGTCCGTAAGTGTTTTGCGGATCCGCAAAACACAGACACCGGCAATGTGCATTCCGCAATTTGTGGACCGCACATCGCTGGCACTATAATAGAAAATGCCTAATCTTGTCTGCAATTGCGGACAAGAATAGGACATGTTCTTTTTTTTTGCGGAAACGGAAGCATGGATGCGGAAGTGCGGATCCGCAAATGCAGATGCGGATCCGCAAATGCGGTTGCGGACAGCACATTCCGGCCCCATTGAAAATAAATTGCGGAACGGATGCGGGCCCATTTTGCGGACATGTGAATGGAAAAGATATCCCTCAAAATGAAAATAAATAAAATTATTAAAGTTAAGCAAAAAGCATAGATGTGATAGGCAATAACAAGTGCTCGGCGACACTAAATCAGGTGCTCGGCAGCACCAAATCAGAAACCATATGTCCTACCACAATCCGGGGGGTTCCAGTGCACATCCATGAATCCCGGAGTGAAAGCAAAAAACATCTATCCCTGGGCTAGATGATGATATGGTATTGAAGGACAGGGTGGGCAAAGAACTGTCCCTGATATTGCCCTACAGGGGGGTGCTTTTCTGGCCCTGATAGCCTAACCACAGACCACCCGCCCTGATAAGAGCGACCCCGTCCGGAACCTTACATTGTATAAAAATGGCCCTAGTAAGCCCCTAGCCCCTAAGCCCCTGACTTCCAGGTGATCACTATATAGATCTATGTGTTTTTGACTCATTATGAAAGTATACTATAAGTATATCGCACCCCTCTGTGTATCACACATATCGATAGCACACCTATACCAGTCCTTAAAATGACTTTTGTGGCCCTATTAGCTAGCAGTTGGTGTCCCTAACAGCCTGTCCCTGCTCCACACAGCAACCTCTCCCTACACTGGCAAAACACTGAATGTAAAATGGCGGCCAGATCAGGTTTATTTATAAGGTAGGGGGTACGTCCATGGGCTGAAATGTCTCAATTGGCTGTCCTGTACCACCTGATGGATGTGTCATGGGTCAAAGTTCTTCTCAATATAAAAGAATATGGCGGCGGCGAATATCTCCATATGTTCACATGTTCGGCGAATCGCAAACACGCAAAGTTCGCCGCAAAACGACCGCCGGGCAAACCGCAAGGCCATCTCCACTCCTTAGACCCTGCAGCTCTGTTCCTGCCCCCAAGACACCCAGCGGTCACGTGACTGCCGGGACTAATAGAGGAAGCTGCTCGGCCGCTTCCTGCTCTCCCCTCTGTGCTACTCCACGATCTCCTGATGGCAGCGGAGAAGGCAAGAGTGGTAATAAACCGCTCATGTCTGCTCCTCAGGGTCCCTCTGTGTCTGCCAGCCAGGACCCGACCAGCTCCTGCTAGATTGGAGGAGCAGGACCTTTAATCCCAGCGCTGTACTGGTTCATCTGAGGACTATACATTGCATATGATCACTAATGTCAGAGGATCTGGAAAATTGTACCATCCCATATAAGCATTGACAGAATACACAAAGCCATAATAGCATACGGTAGATTGTAGTGTTGGGCGCGAATATTTGAATCGCGAATTTTAATCGAAAATATGACCACTTTGAGAATTCGCAAAGCTGTAGAATATAGTGCTATATATTTGTATTTGCGAATATTCTAGATTTTTTTCCATCTGAACCCATGATCCCTCCCTGCTTCTTGCTTGTGGGCCAATGAGAAGGATGCAATGTCTTTGTCTGAGCTTAGCAACATCCCTAGCAACCAATAGGAAAGTTGCCTACCCCTTACTATATAAGAACCTCCCCAGCAGCCATTTTCTGTAGTTTTATGGAGTTCTGAGAGAGAGAGCGGTGACATTGCTGTGCTCTGTGCTTTGCTGTTTAATTACATTAGATAGTTAGCTCATATATATAATACAGATAGTGGGAGATAGTCAGTGTAGGTTAGATGGTGATATAGTGTAGCTGATAGGTTCCAGTGCAGGGTGTTAGGCAGTGTACTTTCACACTGGCGTTTTGGCTTTCCGTTTATGAGATTCGTTCACGGCTCTCACAAGTGGCCCTAATGCATTCTGAATGTAAAAGGATCCAGAATGCATCAGTTTGCCTCCGTTCAGTCTCCATTCCGCTCTGAAGGCGGACACCAAAACGCTGCCTGTCCGCTTGACGAAACTGAGCCAAACTGATCCGTCCTGGCACACAATGTAAGTCATTGGGGACGGATCTGTTTTCTATGACACAATCTGGCACAATAGAAAACGGATCCGTCTCCCATTGCCTTTCAATGGAGTTCATCATGACGAATCCTTCCTGGCTATGTTACAGATAATACAAACGGATCCGTTCATGACGGATGCATGCAGTTGTATTATTGTAACGAATCCGTTTTTGCAGATCCATGACGGATGCATGCGGTTGTATTATTGTAACGGACCTGTTTTTGCAGATCCATGACGGATCCGCCCAAAACGCGAGTGTGAAAGTAGCCTAATAGGTTCTGCTGTCCATACATACATACATGCTGCAGACATAGCGCTGTGATGTCACAAGTTCACAACAATACTTAGTGCACCAATCAGTAATATGTATTAAGACCTACTAAAATGTGAAGTTGCATGTATTGCGCCAAAATATGCGCATCATTAATTGCCGATTTGAGCAATCGCGGATATATTGGAGCACTCTATCTGCATATAAAGCTATTGTTCTGCCATGCATGCAAAATGTTATCAAAAACAGTGCTGTAATGTAAAATTACTTACAGTGATCAGTAGTTCTTCCTCAGAGTCACGAAAGTTGCTGCTAACCATTTTCTCCAATCTCAGGAAACTTCTAGCAACTTGAAAAATGTAGCAAAAGTTACCCATGCCTGTATTGCGCGCGCAATACGTGCATATTACATTGCCGATTTTAGCAATCAGGAAAATAATGGCAAATTCTCGAATTCTCTAATTTATGATGACTATTCGCCCAAATATTCGCGAAATATCGCAAATTCGAGTATTGCCCCTGCCGCTCATCACTAATCTTTAGGTGTTGAGGGCCTGTAAAGTTTTTGCCCGGTAGCTTTAAGTTCTGACTCATACATGTGCAGCACGCCAGACCTGCAGGGTATAGCGAAGCGAGGTCACGGTTATAGGCAAGCGAGGGTTGCTCACTGTATTGGAGAACCCTGGGCAGGCATGCGGCAGTGAAGGAGAGGTAGACACAGTTCCTCTGGGGCACACTCTGTATATAGGGACCAGGCCTGATGGTGGATGAGGTGCCCTGGATGTTACAGGTATTTTTAGTGCCTGGGGCAAGGTCCCTGTTGGATTCGTGACGCCAGTGCCTGTAACGGTGGCACACCGATTTATAGGAGGAATAACTGAGTACTCAGTGGATAAACCAAACGTTGCTTTACTTGGTGAACACAGTCCAACTTTGTACATACAGTTACAGGTGATTGTGATGATAATGCAGTCCCTTGAACAATACTTCACAAGCAGGTAGACTTTGAATAATGGCAGGTATTAATCATGCAAGATACTTGGAGGGCACAACGGTTAATGCTTTGCAGTGCAATGCTGCTCTATCCCCTTCAGCTATTCTAGCTGGCTGGATCCCAAGGCCCGGATGCCTAAATGCTGGCTTGAATCCTTGGTATATAAATCCTCTCTCCAGTATTGGCGCTTGCTGTACTTTATAGAACCTCTGCCCATCAGGGTACTTATCTGACTTGTATTATCCTTGCTTGGTTGGGAAGCTGCAGGTTTCTCCCAGGAGGTGCTGTCCTGCAACTGGGGTGTCTCTACTGAACTAATCCTAGCCTCAGGAGCTTCAGGTGGACGAAGTAACTCCTCTAGTCCCCTGGAATGAACTAACCCTCCCCTGTCTGGGCCTTCCTATATATATCTAGGGCTCTCTATCTCCCTCTAACGTCTGGGAGGCTAAACTACACCCTGACAGGCCTGACACCCAGCTAACACAGGGAAATGCATACATATAACATTACAGGTAATAACAACACATTAACCCCTTTTGTGCAGTGCCCACCTTAACCTAGTGGGACACTACATACCACCACGCTATAACGTTGCCCGTCCTCGGCGCAACATGGAGGGGCCCAGCCCGGCTGGATACTGCAGCCTGAAAGACAAAATGAGCACCGGTATACATGGCAAATATCACAGCAACAATACAAACATTAAACTGAAGGAATGGTGAAAAGGGGCGTCGTTCTCTTCTCTCAGGATAATGGAAGGGAACAGGGGCGCTGACCTGGTGCAGCGTATCAGTGATACCAGGATAGTCCATAAGTGCAAATTGTCCATAATATGACAGTAGAACAATATAAAACAATGTAAAGTTCTTGGAGGCTCAAGGAACAAATATGAGTCCGTACCCAGGCTTGCAACAGAGTTAAACAGGGGTTTCCCGTGAGGGGCTACCTGGGCTCATGATGTAGTCCTCAAACCTCACAGGCGGGTGCCCACTGGTAGAACGGGTAGACCTCCTTAGTGGCGGAGATTCTTCCTGCCTGGACTCAGGAAGGTCAAGGGAGCTCACTGCCTCTGGAACTTCTTCAGGAGCTCTTGGAGGTGAAGTCTCCTGAGACGGGAGACCAACAGGAACAGGAGCAGGAACCAGCAAATTCAGCCAAGGCGTGAGGGCCCAGTGGAGCGGCTCTTTATCATGGATCAAGTTCTCCACAGCCTGCAAAGGGTCCATAGGTGGAGCCGGCAATTCCTCCTCAGCAGGCTCAGACTCCATCTCCTCCGCCGCTGGTTCTCCTTCAATACAGGGCTTGAGGCGGTTCCTGTGAACAACTTGGGGACCTTTTCCTTCTCTGGAGACCTGTAATACGTGGGCTGCGGCATTAGGTATGGCAGTAACCAGGTAGGGAATCCTTTCCCATTTGCTGTCCAACTTGCTGGTCCGGTGGTTGTTTTTCAACCAAACCTTGTCTCCAAGAGCCAGGGGTCCCGCATGGGCAGTCTGGTCGTAGTCTTTTTGCTGGCGTTCCCGGACATTCTCCATGCGTTCTTGCACAATCTCCTTGGCATTAAGAAGACGCCTCTGGTGCTCAACTACCCAATCAGTCCTGGGCAGTGGGTTGATCACATCCGGCACTTGTACCCCCAGGGAGTGATTCGCAGGTAATCTCCCTTGTCGCCCAAACATCAGGTAGAACGGGGTGTAACCGGTGGAACAATGGATGGTGTTGTTATAAGTGTACATCAGTTGTGGCAACAGAGTAGGCCAATCACCCCTCGTATCAGGGGGTACCGCTCTCAGCATTTCAATGAGAGTTTTATTCATCTTTTCACAGAGTCCGTTACCTTGCGGATGATAGGCGGTGGTCCGGACTTTCTGGCAGTTGTGCAGCAGGCACATCTCATGGAACAGCTGTGACTCAAACGCAGACCCTTGATCGGTGAGGATCCTTTCTGGACAGCCGTAGGGCAGAAGGAAATGTTTCCAGAACGCCTCCGCTGTAGTCTTTCACAGGCACTGCTACGACAAACTTGGTGAAGTGGTCAATTATAGTCATGGCATATGTATATCCAGAGCGACTCGGCTCCAACTTCACATGATCAATCGCGACCAATTCTAGAGGAGCTGTACTTACAATAGGATGGAGAGGCGCCCTCTGGTCATGGCGTTCCGTCCGCCCCACAGCACAGGCAGTGCATTCTCGGCACCATTTCTCGATATCTTCTCTCATCCCAATCCAATAGAATCTCCTCCGTATAGTGGCCTCAGTTTTTTGCACCCCGAAGTGTCCGGACTGGTTGTGGTACATGTCCAGTACCAGGCTGGCATCCCGACGTGGCAGGAGAATCTGGTAGACTCTATCACAGGACACTGGATCCAGACTCCTTCTGAGCAACAGGCCTCTTTGAAGGAATAGTTGGTGGCGATGTCTCCACAGTCTTACTAGTTCTGGGTCTGCACTCTTCCTCCGGATTCTCTCAGGGATTTTCCCACTGGTAAGGAAGTCCAGCAGTTCACCCAGGACTCTACTTTCGGACTGGAGCTTAATCCATCTTTCTTGATCGCCTCCGGACTCAGGATCATCTGAGGAGGGAAGATCAGCAGCAGGGAGATTTTCAGTACGGATATTATCCTGCTGAGCGAACTTATTGTAGAACGCAGGCATCTCCACTTCTTCCCAGGCATCTTTTAGATCATCTGGGGCCTCTGTAGTGGGAAGCCGCGACAGGGCATCAGCATTATCATTGGAGCGGCCTGCCC
Organism: Bufo bufo; assembly: GCF_905171765.1. NCBI lineage: Eukaryota > Metazoa > Chordata > Amphibia > Anura > Bufonidae > Bufo > Bufo bufo. The sequence goes on along the minus strand of NC_053389.1, from coordinate 246,055,380 downwards.
GGTACTTCACAGTAAAGTCATAGTTGGCAAGGCGGGAGGCCCATCTTTGCTCCAGTGCCCCTAACTTGGCCGTGTTCAGATGCGCCAGGGGATTATTGTCCGTGAAGGCAACAAACGGTGTGGCAGCGAGATAGTCTTTGAACTTTTCAGTCACAGCCCACACTAAGGCAAGAAACTCCAGCTTGAAAGAACTGTAATTCTGGTCATTCTTTTCAGCTCCCTTCAGGGATCTGCTGGCGTAGGCAATTACCCTTTCTTTGTTGTCTTGCACTTGAGCCAACACGGCCCCCAGGCCTCTTTTACTGGCATCCGTGTAGAGGAGGAACGGCTTCTGATAATCTGGGTAACCCAGAACAGGGGGTTCAGTCAACTTCTTCTTTAGGATTTGAAAGGCAATTTCCCGTTCTTGGTTCCATTCAACAGGAATAGGGGTTTTCGGGCTCTTCTTTGGATGCCCCCTCAACAGTTCCTGGATGGGATCCGCAATTTGTGCGAAGTGCGGGATGAAACGCCTGTAATACCCTGCAAAACTGAGAAAGCTTCTGACCTCTTTCACGGTCGTTGGAGTAGGCCAGTTTCGGACAGCAGCCAGTTTATCAGGATCAGGCTGTATTCCATCGGCACTGACAACGTGCCCAAGGTATTTGACCGCTGGTTTCAGCAGGTGGCACTTGGATGGTTTGATCTTGAGGCCATATTTAGCAAGAACTTGAAACACCTCACCCAGGTGCTTTAAATGGTCCTCATACGTCTTGGAATATACAATGACGTCATCCAGATATAAGAGTGCAGTCTCAAAATTCCTATGGCCTAAACAACGTTCCATCAGCCTCTGGAACGTTCCTGGAGCGTTACACAGTCCAAACGGCATATAATTGAATTCAAACAGGCCCATAGGGGTAGTGAAAGCAGTCTTTTCTCGATCTTCTGGGGCCATGGGTACTTGCCAGTACCCACTGGTTAAGTCCAAGGTAGAGAAATAGGCTGATGACCCCAGAGCAGTCAAGGACTCCTCAATGCGTGGCAATGGATATGCATCTTTGTGGGTGATTTGATTAATTTTCCTGTAATCCACGCAGAACCTTATGCTGCCATCTTTTTTTCGGACAAGAACTAGGGGCGCAGCCCAGGGACTATGACTGTCCCGGATTATATTAGAGTCTTTCATCTCTTGTATCATCTCTTTCACAGACTGATAGGTAGTAGGTGCTATGGGTCTGTGCCTCTCCTTAATAGGAGGATGAGAGCCAGTGGGTATGGTGTGTTTGATTACACTGACCTCTCCGTAGTCCGTGGAGTGCTTGCTGAAAGCCTGGTGGTGCTCCTTCACCAGTTTCAGGACTCCCTCTATTTGCTCTTTTGGGGTGGATTCGTTCCCCACATGTAGTTCTCCCCACCAAAATGTTGTAGGGGTGCTGCTGCTCTGTGTGGTCTGGAACGCCTCCGTGGCAGGCAGACGAATCACATCCTGGAAAGACACTTGAAAAAGCTGAGCAACGGGGCAGTGTTTAAGGAGAGTAACGGTATGATCCCCAAAGTTAATTAAGCGGACAGGCACTTTACCTTGAGACACAGTCACCATGCTCTTGGCTGTCCGTACGAAGGGATGATCTTCAAAGGGAATAGGTTCCACTAGGGCTTGATAGTCCTGGCCCTGGATCCCTAACACCGCTCGGCACCACAGGATGATCTGGGAATTTGGAGGCAGAATTACCGGCCGATTATCCCGGATCCGGACAGTGCAAATTTCTCCTTTCTTGTTGGCAAACCTTTGTTGAGCACTCAGCACACTAATAGTCTTTTGGATAACTCTTCTGGAAGCAGGTGAGGCTGAAGATATAGTTTGATTTAAGGCGTCAAGCACTTCAGAGTAACAATTTTTCAGAACGTTAGTCCCTAAGATCATAGGGTGTCCTTCTTTATCTCCTGCTTGTACCACAATCACGCCTTGCTGTGGCAGGGTGGCTTCTCCCACTTGAAGGGTAGGTTCCCAATACCCATGCACTTTCACTGGCTTACCGTTGCTGGCAATGATATCTAGCCAGGACTCTGGTGGCTGGGTGAGAAGACTTGGATCCCAGAACTTGTCAAAGGCAGGCCGTTGAATGGTGGTGGCCTGTGACCCAGTGTCCAAGAGGGCTTCAAAGGGTATCCCGTTGATGCATATATTAATTTTTGGACGGGATCCTACATACTTAGGCATCCAGCTTGGATCTCTTGGACCTACTGTTCTACCTCCCGAGGGGCGGTCCTCTGCCTCAGGGGTTGCCCGTTTAACTGCCAGCACATTGATTCAGTATGTCCATATTTCTTGCAGTGGTGACAGACAGGCTGTTTTCTGCTTCTGGGCCGGTACCTTGGTCGCCCATCAGGCTCTTTTGGATATACATCTCCATATGCAGGTGGGAGCCTTGGAGGAAGAGGACTTTCATCTTCTAGTAATAATGGTCTCTCCCATTCCTCTATCTTTTTGCACACCTTCGTTAGACTTAGAGTAAGATGGTTCACTTGCTCCATGAGGGCTGCCACTACGTCTGTAACTGGAGCTTGGGTCGCCTGACTGACTCCTGCAGGTCCCACATTAACAGTCTTTGGCTGACAAGCCTGGGGTTCATAGGAGGCTGCTGGCCCTGGGGCAGGGTTCTGGCCTAGTATACTGATGGCCAATTCTTTAAAGTCCAGAAATGCACAGTGGGGGTGTTGAGCTGACAACATGCGTAGCTGGCCCTTTAAATGCTCATTACTTACGCCTGCAATGAATTGCTCTCTAAGAGTCCGGTCCTGGTCCTCAGCTTCTTTAGGATCCACTTGGACTACAGCTCTCAGTGTCTCTTGTAAGGACAGGGCAAAATCACGGAGCGACTCCCCAGGTTGCTGCTTTCTGCTGAAGAAACGCATTTTAACTTCTGACACCGTTCTGGCCTCAAACGTGGTGCCCAAACGATCAAAGATCCGTTCCAGGCTACTTTTCTCAGAGCGGGGCCACGACATGACTTCCCTGCGGGCGGCCCCTTCCAACTGAGCTAGGAGGATCTCCATTTGCTGTTCGGCATTTATGGGGTAAAGCCGGAACAAGGCCAGTATCTGTTCCCTAAAGTCCTTTAACTTATGGGCTTCCCCTGAATAACGTGGGAACCAGGGGGCCCCAAAATAGTACGGCATAGTTAGCGGCATCATGCTTGGCGGTGCCGCGGGGGCAGGGGCCCTAGGGTCGGCTGGGGCCACCTGTCCGATATACTCAGGGGTGGACATGGCGTTGCTCGGTGAGTATGGCTCTTTAAATGTAGCAGAGCGGACCGGAGCGGCAATGATAATAACTTTTTTTTTTTTCACAGAAAAGTCTTTTGTCGCTAACGGGGCTCCCTCCGGTGCCCTGGCAGGGGTCGGGAACGTTCCGGTAAGGTAAATAGCAGAGCCGGCAACAGTTTTAAGTTGGTACTCACTCCGGTGGTGCTCGCTCCAAGTCTCGCGAGATGCGTGGCTACGGGCGTCGGACGTCCTGCGTACAGCGTCAGCAGGTGGGCGCGGCCTCTCGTAGCTCCGGGACTCAGGTAGGCGGCACCTTTTTCTCCAGACAGGGCGGCGTTCTTCCTCCTCGCCGGCTGGGTGATGACTCCGCCTGGTTCTTTTCGCGCCAAACAGTTCACCGGGCGCACTTGTAATCCACCTCAGGTTTAAGTGGCAAAATGGCTGTCTATTTACTGACAGCAAGCGGTGGCTCAAACAAGCAGCAAACAGTCCAGAAAACACTATCTTCACACCGCTAATGATGACAGTTCTTTGGCCCAGCAATTTAGAATAAAGCAATAGGGCTTGGTCACTTTAAGGCAGTTTTTAGCACACAGTTTTATATCCGCAATGGCGCAGGAATGTTCCGTAAATCCTGTTCGTGACGCCAATTTATGCAGCACGCCAGACCTGCAGGGTATAGCGAAGCGAGGTCACGGTTATAGGCAAGCGAGGGTTGCTCACTGTATTGGAGAACCCTGGGCAGGCATGCAGCAGTGAAGGAGAGGTAGACACAGTTCCTCTGGGGCACACTCTGTATATAGGGACCAGGCCTGATGGTGGATGAGGTGCCCTGGATGTTACAGGTATTTTTAGTGCCTGGGGCAAGGTCCCTGTTGGATTCGTGACGCCAGTGCCTGTAACGGTGGCACACCGATTTATAGGAGGAATAACTGAGTACTCAGTGGATAAACCAAACGTTGCTTTACTTGGTGAACACAGTCCAACTTTGTACATACAGTTACAGGTGATTGTGATGATAATGCAGTCCCTTGAACAATACTTCACAAGCAGGTAGACTTTGAATAATGGCAGGTATTAATCATGCAAGATACTTGGAGGGCACAACGGTTAATGCTTTGCAGTGCAATGCTGCTCTATCCCCTTCAGCTATTCTAGCTGGCTGGATCCCAAGGCCCGGATGCCTAAATGCTGGCTTTAATCCTTGGTATATAAATCCTCTCTCCAGTATTGGCGCTTGCTGTACTTTATAGAACCTCTGCCCATCAGGGTACTTATCTGACTTGTATTATCCTTGCTTGGTTGGGAATCTGCAGGTTTCTCCCAGGAGGTGCTGTCCTGCAACTGGGGTGTCTCTACTGAGCTAATCCTAGCCTCAGGAGCTTCAGGTGGACGAAGTAACTCCTCTAGTCCCCTGGAATGAACTAACCCTCCCCTGTCTGGGCCTTCCTATATATATCTAGGGCTCTCTATCTCCCTCTAACGTCTGGGAGGCTAAACTACACCCTGACAGGCCTGACACCCAGCTAACACAGGGAAATGCATACATATAACATTACAGGTAATAACGACACATTAACCCCTTTTGTGCAGTGCCCACCTTAACCTAGTGGGACACTACACATGTTTTCACGATCACGTCATCTGCTAAACAGTGCAAGTACTGTGTGAAATTTCTGTTCCGCTCCTTCCATCTTGAGCACAGATGGTACAGTCGACACCACTTTCCCCTTTTATGCAGTAAAGACAGTATGTAATAATCCTATTACTTGCATAATAAGCATAATTGCCTCAGACATCTTCTCTGCATTTGCATCCATGTCCTTCTGATCATCCCGCTGGGGCATTCACTTGCAATTACAGTTTTCTTTTATGGCAAATATTAAAGGGGTTGTCCGGGTTCAGAGCTGAACCCGGACATACCCATATTTTCACCCAGGCAGCCCCCCTGATGTTAGCATTAGCAGTGGCATGCCTAGGGTACCGTATTTGGCACCCGGGCGGGTACTTTCTCTAGCACCCGCCTTCCCCCCGCCAATACCATTAGAAACTTTATTTTTACATTTAAATATACCGAAATATTTATTTTGTTTAAAATAACATTTTTTATCGCTAGTAAACAGAAAATTGCTGGTAAATGAAAATTTAAAGTGAATCTGTCACCATGAAAATACAATGTAAGCTTGGTATTACACATTTTGCGAAGGAAGGTGAAGAAAAAATGGCTGTTTTTGCACAGCTTTTATATTAATTTTTTTACAGATTCACCTGACGGGGCGGATCATGTTATATTTTTATAGAGCGGGCTGGAGTTTTCACTGATGCCGGTGCACCCTGCCCTGATAGTAGGGGTACGGCCACAGGGTGACAGAGGCGCTCATAGGGTAAATAGGTCAAGATACAACAGCTTCCTTCAAAAACGGGTGGATATAATAAACTCACCTGTTTTTGGTTGCACCGAAATCAGGTGCAACTGTATTGAAGGTAGGCTGTGAGATTTATAGGTAACAGGTTGGTGCTGCCAGATGCGTCAGGAAACCCTTGGGGCGAAGGCCAGGTCGCCACTCGGGTAAATATTGGAAAACGTATCTCAGCTTGTCACGGTGGAGTGATCCAGCCAATAGACGATCGTAAGGCGCATAACCACACTTTTCCTGCCTGCGCGTCCCTTCCACATGTGCCACGTGCATGACTGTAGCGAGAACGCTCCAACAAACTAGTACACAAACTCTATCTACAATTGAAACAAGGCACTGACACGTGCCATTTTTAGAAGGAACCAGGCAGTACTCACACAGCTGCACTTAACCCCTTAAGGACTTATGACGTACCGGTACAGCATGTTTCCCGAGTCCTTAAGGACCCATGACGTACCGGTACGTCATAACTTTAAAACTAGATTGCGTCACGGCGGGGGTTAATAGGAACAGGATGTCCGCTGAAATCATTCAGCGGGCATCCTGTCACAACGCCGGGGGGGGGGGGGGTTATGTGACCCCCCGTATCGGCGATCGCAGCAAACCGCAGGTCAATTCAGACCTGCGGTTTGCGGCTTTACCTGCGGTTTGCGGCGGCGATGCCATAGGGTCCCCATCCGGCTGTAGGGGGGACCCGATGGCATGGAAGGCAGCGCGATGCCTAAGGAAGGCAGCGCGATGCCTTCCGGTGAAGAGCCTGTGAGATCCAGCCACTTGGATCTCACAGGCCGGAAGCTGTATGAGTAATATACACAGTATTACTCATACAGCCAATGCTTTCCAATACAGAAGTATTGGAATGCATTGTAAAGGATTAGACCCCCAAAAGTTCAAGTCCCAAAGTGGGACAAAAAATAAAGTGAAATAAAAAGTTGAATAAATAAAGTTTTCCCCAAAAAAATTAAAGTTTCAAGTAAAAATAAACAAAAACGTCATTTTCCCCAAATAAAGTAAAAAGAAAAACTGGTAAAAAATAGGGGAAAAATAAAAGGATACATATTGGGTTTTGCCGCGTCTGTATCGACCGGCTCTATATACATATCACATGACCTAACCCATCAGATGAACACCGTAAAAAATAAAAAATAAAAACTGTGCTAAATAAACAATTTTTTTGTCACCTTACATCACAAAAAGTACAACAGCAAAAAATCCTGCAAAAAATTAGACCCTAACTTAGACTCTCAGACTATGGAAACACTAAAACATGATTTTTTTTGTTTCAAAAAAGAAATTATTGTGTAAAACTTACATAAATAAAAAAAAAGTATACATATTAGGTATCGCCGCATCCGTGACAACCTGGTTTATAAAAATATCACATGAATGTTGTAAATAACAAAAAATAAAAACGGTGCCAAAACAGCTATTTCTTGTTACCTTGCCTCACAAAAAGTGTAATATAGAGCAACCAAAAATCATATGTACCCTAAACTAGTATCCCATTGTTTCTAAAATGGGGTCACTTTTTTTGGAGTTTCTACTCTAGGGGTGCATCAGGGGGGCTTCAAATGGGACATGGTGTCAAAAAAACCAGTCCAGCAAATCTGCCTTCCAAAAACCGTATGGCATTCCTTTCCTTCTGCGCCCTGCCGTGTGCCTGTACAGCAGTTTATGACCACATATGGGGTGTTTCTGTAAAATACAGAATCAGGGCCATAAATATTGAGTTTTGTTTAGCTGTTAACCCTTGCTTCCCGTTTGTTACTGCGAAAAATAGATTAAAATGGAAAATTTGTGAGATTGGCGTGAGCGCGCTCCCTGGCTTATCAGAGCGCGCACCAGGGGCGGATTAAGTATATCATAGGCCAGGGGCAGTTTACCCATCTTGGGCCTCCTCTGTCCATTTGCACCGACCGTCCCCTCTTTCGCGTTGTGCCCCATGTTTCGCGTTGTGCCTGGTTGAAAATGGAAAGCCCTTTAATTGATGGCTTTTGCTATTTAGTGACTAAAACCAGTTTCAGAAGCACAAAGCCGCTCTCCAGGGGGACAGAGGACAACTGTAATCATTCATCTTGCTGTTGCCTTGCATAGTTCAGCTTTGAAATTCATGTAATGTTTAGGTACCTGCTCTATCAGCTGACTTATGGTTCTGATAAAATTGGTGTCCTTATCTGTATGGAAATCCACAAACTGCAGCAAAGCCCCATGGGGCTGCTGGTTCATTTGGTAGTTCTTCTTATAGCTTTTTCATATTTAGATGACATTTATGAATTGTGCTTCATACACTAGTACGATATCTCAGTGGGCATGGAAATGTATGTATAAGATGTGTAGCACTAGTACCCTTTGCTTATTTTCGGATGCACTGAGGTGCTCCATAGCAAAATGGAGTCTTCATCAGGTTGCATACAGTGGGAGAAACTTACTAAGGCTACTTTCACATCTGCGCTTTCCTTTCCGGTATTGAGATCCTTTATAGGATCTCAAAACTGGAGGAAAACACTTCAGTTTTGTCCCCATTCATTGTCAAGGGGGACAAGACTGAACTGAACGGAGCGATGTGCACCAGAATGCATTCTGTTCCGTTTGGTTGCTTTCCCATGCAAGCAGCATTTTTGTGTGCGTCATGGGATACTGATAAAAACGGATCCAGCATAAAACACAATGTACGTCAATGGTGCCAGATCCGTTTTCTCAGATATGAAAGAAAACTAAACCGACGCCCATTGACTTACAATAATTTTAGTGCTGGATCCGTATTGGTCATTTTAGACATAATACTGTACAACTGGATCCGTTCATAACGGTGCAGCCGGTTGTAATATTTTAACAGAAGAGTTTTTGGTGTTCCCCTGCCGGATCCAGCAAAAATGCAGATGTGAAAGTAGCCTAAGACCGACTATAAAGTAGAGTGACATATGTGCAGCGCGCTACTGGGTGTGACGCCAACCATGGGATCCCTTTAAGGTGTTTGGTATATGGGTTAAAAGTTTGTCGTGACGTCAGTTGCATTTCAGCAACGAGGGACAGAGTCCCCCTATGTAGAAGGTAATGGTGGAACCCAGTGTAGGAATGCCAGAGTGGTGTAAGGGTTGCCTATAGTGTCCCTTAGGTGTGGCTTTAGCACTTGTCACGGTGCTCCTACCTGAAGATCCTGGAACCCCAGGCGTTGTCATCCCCAGCGGTGCAACTAAAAGGGTTAGGTGATGAAGGATGAGGATGAAAGAATTTGAGTCCAGACTTGTATTAACATTAAACACAGCTTTACTTGGCATAAACTTTCATCAAGGAACAATTCTCCAACTTTATCTTGGTTATCACCAGGTTTTGGCATTAGTTTTGGCAGGCAAACACTCTCAGCTCTGCTATATCTGTACTCTTCAGCTCTGCTATGTTAGCTGGATTAAATAGGAACTTTTCCTCTTCTGTTGGGAGCTGCAACTTAGCTTTCTGGAGTCTGACTGTCTTTATATTGATCTGTATCTTTCTCTTTATCCAGGGAATCTTTCCTGAGGCTTGTAGCATAGGCCCTTAGGCCCAGCAGAGCAGACAGGGCTCTTCTGGCTGGCACACAGCTATACCCTTACAGGGAGTAAGCTAGACACAACCTCTCCCCAAGATGGGGTAGGCTAGACTGACTTCTGCAGGCTCGTCCAGGAGGAACGAGGGCCTGCTGCTTCCCCTTACCTTCACTAACATTGAACTCCTCCCTCTCTAGAGAGGGCTGGAATGGAACTAGAAGGTTCCTCTCCAGGAGAACCAGCTCTGCCAAGATTTCCGCCATCTGCTGGTAGACCAGGCACATTACACTTTAACAGTAATTAGAAAGGAAATCCATATACACATTATGTAGGACATGGACATAAATACAGTCAGGTCCATAAATATTGGGACATCGACACAATTCTAAGATTTTTGGCTTTATACACCACCACGATGGATTTGAAATTAAACTAACAAGATGTGCTTTAATTGCAGACTGTCAGCTTTAATTTGAGAGTATTTACATCCAAATCAGGTGAACGGTGTAGGAATTACAACAGTTTGCATATGTGCCTCCCACTTGTTAAGGGACCAAAAGTAATGGGACAGAATACTAATCATAAATCAAACTTTTCACTTTTTAATGGTTGGTTGCAAATCCTTTGCAGTCAATTACAGCCTGAAGTCTGGAACGCATAGACATCACCAGATGCTGGGTTTCATCCCTGGTGATGCTCTGCCAGGCCTCTACTGCAACTGTCTTCAGTTCCTGCTTGTTCTTGAGGCATTTTCCCTTCAGTTTTGTCTTTAGCAAGTGAAATGCATGCTCAATCGGATTCAGGTAAGGTGATTGACTTGGCCATTGCATAACATTCCACTTATTTGCCTTAAAAAACTCTTTGGTTGCTTTTGCAGTATGCTTTGGGTCATTGTCCATCTGCACTGTGAAGCGCCGTCCAATGAGTTCTGAAGCATTTGGCTGAATATGAGCAGATAATATTGCCCGAAACACTTCAGAATTCATCCTGCTGCTTTTGTCAGCAGTCACATCATCAATAAATACAAGAGAACCCGTTCCATTGGTAGCCATACATGCCCACGCCATGACACTACCACCACCATGCTTCACTGATGAGGTGGTATGCTTAGGATCATAAGCAGTTCCTTTCCTTCTCCATACTCTTCTCTTCCCATCACTCTGGTACAAGTTGATCTTGGTATCATCTGTCCATAGGATGTTGTTTCAGAACTGTTAAGGCTTTTTTAGATGTCGTTTGGCAAACTCTAATCTGGCCTTCCTGTTTTTGACGCTCACCAATGGTTTACATCTTGTGGTGAACCCTCTGTATTTACTCTGGGGAAGTCTTTTCTTGATTGTTGACTTTGACACACATGCACCTACCTCCTGGAGGGTGTTCTTGATCTGGCCAACTGTTGTGATGGGTGTTATCTTCACCAGGGAAAGAATTCTTCAGTCGTCCACCACAGTTGTTTTCCGCGGTCTTCCGGGTCTTTTGGTGTTGCTGAGCTCACCGGTGCATTCCTTCCTTTTTATAATGTTCCAAACAGTTATATTGGCCACGCCTAATGTTTTTGCTATCTCTCTGATGGGTTTGTTTTGTTTTTTTCAGCCTAATGATGGCTTGCTTCACAGCTCTTTGGATCTCATCTTGAAAGTGGACAGCAACAGATTCCAAATGCAAATAGCACACTTGAAATGAACTCTGGACCTTTTATCTGCTCATTGTTATTGGAATAATGAGGGAATAACACACACCTGGCCATGGAACAGCTGAGAGGCCAATTGTCCCATTACTTTTGGTCCCTTTACAAGTGGGAGGCACATATGCAAACTGTTGTAATTCCTACACCGTTCACTTGATTTGGATGTAACTACTCTCAAATTAAAGCTGACAGTCTGCAGTTAAAGCACATCTTGTTAGTTTCATTTCAAATCCATTGTGGTGGTGTATAGAGCCAAAAATCTTAGAATTGTGTCGATGTCCCAATATTTATGGATCTGACTGTATACACTGCTCAAAAAAATATAGGGAACACTTAAACAACACAATGTAACTCCAAGTCAATCACACTTCTGTGAAATCAAACTGTCCACTAAGGAAGCAACACTGAGTGACAATCAATTTCACATGCTGTTGTGCAAATGGGATAGACAACAGGTGGAAATTATAGGCAATTAGCAAGACACCCCCAATAAAGGAGTGGTTCTGCAGGTGGTGATAACAGACCACTTCTCAGTTCCTATGCTTCCTGGCTGATGTTTTGGTCACTTTTGAATGCTGGCGGTGCTTTCACTCTAGTGGTAGCATGAGACGGAGTCTACAACCCACACAAGTGGCTCAGGTAGTGCAGCTTATCCAGGATGGCACATCAATGCGAGCTGTGGCAAGAAGGTTTACTGTGTCTGTCAGCATAGTGTCCAGAGCCTGGAGGCGCTACCAGGAGACAGGCCAGTACATCAGGAGAAATGGAGGAGGCCGTAGGAGGGCAACAACCCAGCAGCAGGACCGCTACCTCCGCCTTTGTGCAAGGAGGAACAGGAGGAGCACTGCCAGAGCCCTGCAAAATGACCTCCAGCAGGCCACAAATGTGCATGTGTCTGCTCAAACGGTCAGAAACAGACTCCATGAGGGTGATATGAGGGCCCGACGTCCACAAGTGGGGGTTGTGCTTACAGCCCAACACCGTGCAGGACGTTTGGCATTTGCCAGAGAACACCAAGATTGGCAAATTCGCCACTGGCGCCCTGTGCTCTTCACAGATTAAAGCAGGTTCACACTGAGCACATGTGACAGACGTGACAGAGTCTGGAGACGCCGTGGAGAACGTTCTGCTGCCTGCAACATCCTCCAGCATGACCGGTTTGGCATTGGGTCAGTAATGGTGTGGGGTGGCATTTCTTTGGAGGGCCGCACAGCCCTCCATGTGCTCGCCAGAGGTAGCCTGACTGCCATTAGGTACCGAGATGAGATCCTCAGACCCCTTGTGAGACCATATGCTGGTGCAGTTGGCTCTGGGTTCCTCCTAATGCAAGACAATGCTAGACCTCATGTGGCTGGAGTGTGTCAGCAGTTCCTGCAAGTCGAAGGCATTGATGCTATAGACTGGCCCGCCCGTTCCCCAGACCTGAATCCAATTGAGCACATCTGGGACATCATGTCTCGCTCTATCCACTACTGTCACGTTGCACCACAGACTGTCCAGGAGTTGGCAGATGCTTTAGTCCAGGTCTGTGGGGAGATCCCTCAGGAGACCGTCCGCCACCTCATCAGGAGCATGCACAGGCGTTGTAGGGAAGTCATACAGGCACGTGGAGGCCACACACATTACTAAGCCTCATTTTGACTTGTTTTAAGGACATTACATCAAAGTTGGATCAGCCTGTAGTGTGTTTTTCCACTTTAATTTTGAGTGTGACTCCAAATCCAGACCTCCATGGGTTAAAAAATTTGATTTCCATTTTTTTATTTTTGTGTGATTTTGTTGTCAGCACATTCAACTATGTAAAGAACAAAGTATTTCAGAAGAATATTTAATTAATTCAGATCTAGGATGTGTTGTTTTTGTGTTCCATTTATTTTTTTGAGCAGTGTATATAATGACATAGAATGCACAGGCTACACTATTGAAGATAGTGGGGGCCAGACAAAGGTGGTAATCCCACTCTGGGGCGTTACATATGTGCCAACGGACTGTCCATAAATAGCATGTAGAGCATACCCTTTTTCCCTTGTCAGTGGGTCTATGCCGCAGAAAAAGAAGCTTGATTTGATATGCAAAAAAAAGTGCCAAGAGGGCGGTCCATAGCTTGGCAAGTGCCCTGCCTTCTTCTCCTAACCAAGTCCCATTCCTCCCCCCTTGCTCCTGATTGACATCTCTCTCTCCTCCTGATGTCACATATCCCCACACAGTATACAGCTGTGCATGTGCAGTACAAACAAGAATGTACTGCACATGTGCTGCAAAGATACTCCCTGTGTGAGATTTCAGAGCCGGGATGCCTGACATCAGGAGGAGAGGGAGATGTCAATTTGGATCATGGGGAATCAGTGTAGCTTAGTTAGGAGAGGAGGGCCTGGGCCCTTGCCTTGCTGTGGACCGCCCATTGGGCACTTGACGCTACATTTGTATCTCGGATCAAACTTCTTTTTCTGGGACAGGGAACCATCAGCATGGGGAAAGGGTAAGTTCTACATACTGTTTATGTCACCTTCAGACCGCCAGCATAACTTTAATAGGTGAAAATGAGCTGACAGACGCCCTACATGGCCTCTGCTCTCCTCCCCACATGCACCCTCCACAGTTTTTAGAGAAGTGGTGAACATTGCATAAAAGGCGTAATGTTTGCAATTTTTTGTGCAAAATAGGCCACTAGCATATGCCAGTCATTAATAGATCTCCCCCAGTGAGTTTTCCTCTGTCCTTCAGACTTAACATTATAAAAGCAACTATTTTTTCTTCGGCTGCTTTTACTGTAGATCAGCTCTGAGTGGTTCATTTCTGTTTGTTGAAGAAGCCATTGACTGAAGGTGACTTTGGTTAGAGACTGGCATGTTCAGGAGTGACGTCAAATACATCAGCACAAAAGATCCCTGTTACGAAAATGCTCTACAGATATTTGCAACTATTTATCGGCTTTCTAAATCAGATTTTTTTTTTTTGTGATGAGTTTCTGGTTTAACACCAGGCTGGAGGGAAGGGGTTAGGTCGAGAATTTGGCATGAGGGGGGGTGCCATTTCCATTTTTGCCTCAGGCAGCATGAAGGGTATGTGCTTCCCTGCCCCTGACCACAAAGCACTGAGGGACGGAGGGCCCAAGTTGAACTCTTACACGAGGGACCATGAGCCTTTAGCTACGCCCCTGTTGATGACGGTTACACAGCCTGGCTCTGTCAATCAAAGTGCGTGGCAGTTGCAGGAGAGCAGAGCTGCTAAGAGTAATCGCAACTCTAGCATATATTTTGCATATATTAAAACTTCATTCCCAGTAACGCTAATGTAATCAACCAGGACATTTTGGTTCGTAGTCACGTATCTACGTCAGAAAACAGATTCTCTCCAAATGTGACACATCACAAAATGCAATCAATACATCACTTGTGGTCGGATCGGCTATTAGAAACGAACCTGACCTACCTCACCCTAACTCTGCCTAGCAGTTTGAGTTATGCCATAACTGCTGTAGTAGTAGGGCAACCTAAAGGGGGCCACCCTAATATGAAATAAATATAAATATAGTTATAAAAAAAAAATATGGAGCAAAAACCATTATAATAAGGCCTCATGCACACAACCATACTTTCAGTGCGCATCTGATAGACATTTTTTGCGGATTGGATGCTGATTCATTGATTTCAATGGGGCTGCAAAAGATGCACAGCACAGCCCAGCAAAAAAACAACAATATGTCCTATTCTTGTCCATTGTGGGGACAAGAATATGCATTTGTAATATAGGGTGGGACCTGCGGAAGAGGAAATGAGGGATGCACACTACCGGCATCCGTGTTTTGTGAATTCATGATTTGTGGACCTCGAAAATGGATATGGCCTTGTGCATGAGGCCTAAATCTGCTTTGGTAACATACAGTACTTACTATTAAATATCACAAAATAGTCATCGGTATCTCTGTAATCCTAATGATCTGTACAATGTAGCGAACACATTATTTATGGTGATCTGTAAATAGCATAAATAAACATGGTGCAAATGTTTTTTCCTTCAGTTCAGTAATATACTATTTAATATGCTTGTGAAGAGAACAATGATATGTAATAGCTTATTATGCACAAAAATACAGTTGTGTTCAAAATTATTCAACCCCCACTGAAATTGAGTGTTTTGGCCAGTTTGAGATTGATTTTGATCATTTCAGTCATCTTGTTTACAATTAAATCAAAGAGGCACTTGTAAGTCAGACAAATATAACATAACATTTATAATGAAATAACCACAAATGTCTTTTCTGTGCTCACATCATTATCAGTTTTATTCAACCCCAAAGTGACATTCAATCTTAGTACTTAGTACAACATCCTTTTCCAGTTATAACAGCTTTTAAACGTGAAGCATAGCTTGACACAAGTGTCTTGCAGCGATCTACGGGTATCTTCGCCCATTCTTCATGGGCAAAAGCCTCCAGTTCAGTCACATTCTTAGGCTTGCGCGCTGCAACTGCTTTCTTTAAGTCCCACCAGAGGTTCTCAATCAGATTTAAGTCTGGTGACTGCGATGGCCACTTCAAAATGTTCCAGCCTTTAATCTGCAACCATGCTCTAGTGGACTTGGAGGTATGCTTGGGATCATTGTCCTGTTGAAAGGTCCAACGTCTCCCAAGCCTCAGGTTTGTGACGGACTGCATCACATTTTCATCCAATATCTCCTGGTTACAAACTACGGATAAATATATATATATAAGGTACACGTCCCTATGATATAGCAAAACAAAAATATTATAAAGGAGGACGCTTAAAATGGAGCAAAATAATAAATATTTTATTTGTGCTCATATAGGAAAGGGGTGAAACCTATATAAATCAACTAGGACTGAACCCGTCTATCCTGATTTATCTAGCTTTATCTAAAAATAGTAACACTACCTAATGAATAGGAGGACTTATTGTAAATATCATGAGGGGATAGACAGACTGATAATCTAAAATCCACCGCACTGATACTCGGATATGGTGCTCCGAAAGGCAAGGTGCTGCCTATACAATTGTAATGTGCTGACGGAGAAAGATGCTGTGTGTTATAGCCCCTGGGGAAACTTATTGTATTTTAAGAGATCCCAAAACAATCACAGGGATTAACACACACTGCAAACAAATTAACTGACCAGTGACCTGCGTGTCACTGAGCAGCGGCGGTGAGTGCCAGGAGCGGCTGTGCACTATGCCGACTCACAGACTCTAACCACCATATAGGTGAGTAAACCACATAGACGATTGCTGATGTTGGCAGATACACTCCAACAAACAGCAGGTCTAAACACACTGAGCTACGGCTCTACGCGTTTCTGTGCAGTTGGTATATGCACGTCATCAGGAGCCAAGTAGCCACTACACCTAGACTGCCTAACGCCGATAACAGAGGTTTGAGATCGGCTTGCTACGCAGTGTTATTAACAAGATGCACCGAAGCCTAGTGTGGGAGACGGTGTACTGTTTGTTGCATACATAGTCTCGGCTCTGTATTGGCCGCGAGCGGCCAGGCAGACGCCGTGATTTAAAGGGGAAACACCACGCCCCCAAGAACACGCCTCCTGCCGGCAGCCAATCCACCAGATGATACAACCATACTGGGCTGGTCCGCTGACGGCTGTGGAGTAATATGGATGTGTTCAGGGGGTCAGCGCATCAGCGCTGTACCATAACAGAGTGTCAGGGAAATATCAGCGGCTTACTATATGACAGGCAGCAGTATTTTGAAAGCAACATTGGAGAACCTGTAGGTAAGCAATTAGTATCAGACCTATAATGGTTGAGATTACAAGAAATGACACTACTAGAATGTATGATGGATAACCAAGTGTGTATATAATGAATATCCAAAGTGTGTGGATGAGTGAACAAGTCACTCTATCATTCACAAAAGAACAATAACCACATATCAATCAAATACATATAATCTAGTAAGGGACAAAATATGAAGAGAGGGAGGTACTATGATACCATTAAATAAACGGAACATAGGAAATGGCATCATTTAGACCATTAGGCTTGATGGTACCTAGCCTAAAAATCCATTGTGCCTCCTTTTGTAGGAGAATGCGATCCAAATCACCTCCACGTGGTGTCCTCTTCACAGTGTCAATGCCCTGAAATTTAATGACGGAAGCATTGCCACTGTGGCATTCAACCACATGGCGGGCAATAGGTGTGTCCTGACATTTGTTAATATCAGATACATGTTCACCTATACGCCGTCTTAGCTCACGTATCGTTTTACCAACATATTTCAGGCTGCATTTACATGTCATTAAATAGACCACGCCAGTAGTTTTGCAGTTCACAAATGGTCTGATAAAGAATGTTCTATCAGATGTATAGCCGGAAAATGATTTGTTCTTGTTGATGTAGCCACAAAACTTGCAAGAGCCACAGGGAAAAGTTCCCGAAACGGGATTATGTAACCAGGTGTATTGTCTAGGACTCTGGTACATACTGTGAACCAGAATGTCGCGCATGTTTTGGCTACGACGGAAGGTAATCGCTGGTTTATCCGGGATAAGATGACCAATATCCGAGTCAGATCTCAGAATATCCCAATGTTCTGATAGCACATTACGCACTTGATCATGAGCACTGTCAAACGTGCCAATGATTCGCATACTCTCCATCCCTTGTGGATTTAATTTGGGAGAAAGTAGCGAATCTCTATTCAGACTCAAAGAGTGTTGGTAAGCTTCTTTGAGTAACTGGGATGGATAACCTTGAGACAAAAATCTCCCTTGAAGGTCAACAGCAGCTTTTCTGAAGTCCGATAGCTGGGAAAAATTCCTACGGGCCCTTAAATATCGCCCCTTAGGAATGCCTCGTTTAAGAGCTTTAGGGTGACCACTCTCCCATCTAAGTAGGCTATTCGTAGCCGTGGTTTTTCTATACATGCTGGTAACGATATCACCAGAGATATTGAGTTTAATGGTCAAATCCAAAAATGAAATCTGGCTCTCATTTATTTCCGAGGTAAAAAATAAACCCAGCTCATTGTTGTTCAAAGCTGCCACAAACTCATGGAACAGAGTGGTACTGGCCCCCCAGAGGATCAGCATATCATCTATGTATCTGATCCACAGGGGGACAGCACCAACAAAATGTTCCATGTCATCAGAAAAAACCAGCTCCCTTTCCCACCAGCCCAGGAAGAGATTCTCAAAAGTAGGGGCACAGGGACTGCCGATTGCGACTCCCCTGAGCTGGTGGAAAATCTTACCGTCAAATAAGAACACATTGTGCGTCAATATGAACTCAAGAAGTTCCATGATAAAGGCATTATGGCCTAGCAGATGTTCACCTCTCTGTTGAAGGAATGAGAGGACCGCTCTACAGCCCAAATGATGAGGAATGGAGCTGTAGAGGGCCTCCACATCTAAGCTGGCCAATTTAGTACCCTTATCAACATGGATACCATTGAGCCTTGCCAACACATCCATGGTATCTCTAACATGGGACGGCAAACTGGTAACAAAAGGTCTCAGAATGGTATCCACATATGTACTGATGTTTGCAGTAAGACTGCCTGTACCGGAAACAATTGGCCTGCCTTTCAAAGGATCAAGGCCTTTGTGTACTTTGGGTAGGCTGTATAGGGTGGCAAGAACCGGGAAATCAGGAAGCATGAAAGCAAATTCAGCTTTATCAATCAATTTATTTGCCAACGCTTTCATTAAAATGTCTCGCAATTCGAGTCTAAACCCCTCTGTGGGATCAGATGGAAGCTTCCTATATGTAGATTGGTCACTAAGGATATTGAGACACATCTGTTGATATTTCTCATGTCCCATCACCACAATGTTTCCACCTTTATCAGATGGCTTTATGACCAATTCAGTATCCATCTGCACTTTTTTCTGGTACTGAATATCTCCTGGTACTGAAGAGAATTCATGGTACCTTGCACACGCTGAAGCTTCCCTGTACCTGTAGAAGCAAAACAGCTCCAAAGCATGATTGACCCCCCGCCATGCTTCACAGTAGGCAAGGTGTTCTTTTCTTCATAGGCCTTGTTCTTCCTCCTCCAAACATAGCGTTGATCCATGGGCCCAAACAGTTCTAATTTTGTTTCATCAGTCCACAGAACACTTTTGTGGTTTGTCCACATGACTTTTGGCATACTGCAGTCGACTCTTCTTATTCTTTGGAGACAGCAAGGGGGTGCGCCTGGGAGTTCTGGCATGGAGGCCTTCATTACGCAGTGTGCGCCTTATTGTCTGAGCTGAAACTTCAGTACCCACATCTGACAAATCTTTTTTCAGTTCCTCAGCAGTCACACAGGGACTTTTCTCCACTTTGCGCTTCAGGTAGCGCACAGCAGTCGAAGTCAGCATCTTCTTTCTGCCATGACCAGGTAGCGTTTCAACAGTGCCCTTTGCCTTGAATTTGCGAATGATGCTTCCTATGGTGTCTCTTGGTATGTTTAACATCTTTGCAATCTTCTTATAGCCATTGCCCTTCCTGTGAAGAGAAATCACCTCTTCTCTTGTCTTCCTGGACCCTTCTCTTGACTTCACCATGTTTGTAAACACACCAGTAAATGTCTAGAAGGAGCTGAGTATCACAGTCCTTTTAAATCTGCCTAATTGGTGCTTATTATGCTTGATTGCTGCTCCTTGACATCCACAGGTGTTTTCAATACCTGATCGAAAACACTTGAATGAACCTCTGTTCTTAAGAGTGGTAGTCTTTAAGGGGTTGAATAATTGTGTCAATGAAGAAATCACAAAAAAAAACATTTAATACTGTATTACAAAAACAATTGATGTCATTTTAGTTGCATTTGGTTCTTTAAAAAGTCCTTGTAAGATTTCATTCTGAACACAATTACAAATGTACACTAAATTACCTAAAACCCTTTACAGCATTGGGGGTTGAATAATTTTGAACACAACTGTATCTACTTCTAAATATGGCAAGGCAATAGCCTAAAGGAAGAGTTTCTTTCTGACATATAGAAGGTCTGGGGTTCAAATCCCCACAACTGATTGTAAGTTTAATTCCTTTAGTAACAGTCTATGAGATGAGAAAGGGCCCTCCCCCCCACTGTGAATATTAATGTGCCCACTAGTATCAGAGACCCAAGTGACTGGTCTGGGCCTTCCAGCCATACCGGGCAACTGACTGCAGTACCACCAGTACTTCTCTGATGGTGGCCCAGCGTCTATGTATGTCCTGTCTCTTTTAGTGGCTTGGAGGCATCAGAGCTTTGAGGAATCAGTGCCGATTGCTGAGGAGCCATTTTAGGCGATACTCCTGGTGGCTTAGTGGCTGGGGAATTCCTGATATAAATTGGCTTGTGTGAGACAGCACCAAAGATATCTGACCCCTTGCAGTGTAGTGTATAGCTGAAGTTACTACTGTAGTCTAGATCACAGCACAGACCTTACTCTAAGGCCGAATGCACACGGCCGTGTTTCACGGGTGTGAGCGGTCCGTGGTAACGCGGTCTGGATTCCTGCTGAGAGCAGGAGCACACGGCGTCATTGGTTGCTATGACGCCCTGCGCTTCACGCCGCCGCTGCACTACAGTAATACACTCGTACGAGTGTATTACTGTAGTGCAGCGGCGGCATGAAGCGCACGGCGTCATAGCAACCAATGAAGCCGTGCGCTCCTGCTCTCAGCAGGAATCCAGACTGTGTTACCACGGACCGCTCACGGCCGTGAAACACGGCCGTGTGCATTCGGCCTAAAGCTATTTATTATATTAGAGGGCAATGATCAAGATCTAGATCAGTGGTACAGCAAAGTCAACTTGCTGCCCTCAGGTTGACTGATACCAGCAAAGAGCATCAATAATCCATTAGGCAACACTAATATAACTTGTAATGATTTTTTTCTTCTTTTGTTTGGATTAAAAACACTGAAATGATGTCTGAGTGGTTGTGCTTTGTGGATTCCAGGTTTAAATACGTTTTCTGGGATTCTGGGTGAGGGAGCCCATCGGGTCCCCGCGCTGCTGTGGCAGGGACCCGATGGGTGAGAAGGCAGCCCGATGCCATGCAGAGGCTGCCCAATGCCTTGCACGGCATCGGGACATGCCTTCTACGGGTGCCCAGGAGATCCAGCCTCAGGCTCTATGTAATACACTAACAAGCAATGCATTACAATACAGATGTATTGTAATGCATTGCAGAGGGGATCAGACCCCCAAAAGTTAAAGTCCGATGCTCGGCCGAATACCTCATGTGCGATGCTCAGTATTTAAATCTAATTTAGCCTCTATTTCTGAAAAGTTTTTGCTGGGATTTGAACTCACAACCTTCTACATGGACTTTAACCACTCAGCTATAAGGCTGAAGGATAAACTGTGTTAGAAAACCTCATAGTAGTTTGTCATGTAGTAAGTATTCCACCTGTACCGTGCACTTCTTTACTGACACCTGTACCATGCACTTCTTTACTGACACCTGTACCATGCACTTCTTTACTGACACCTGTACCATGCACTTCTTTACTGACACCTGTACCGTGCACTTCTTTACTGGCACCTGTACCATTCACTTCTTTACTCACACCTGTACTGTGCACTTTTATACTCACACCTGTACTGTGCATTTCTATATTTACACCTGTACCGTACACTTTTTCACTCACACCTGTACCATGAACTTCTATACTCACACCTGTACCGTGCACTTCTATACTCACAACTGTACCGTGCACTTCTATACTCACACCTGTACCGTGCACTTCTTTACTGACACCAGTACCGTGGACTTCTTTACTCACACCTGTACTGTGCATTTCTATATTCACACCTGTACCGTGCACTTCTTTACTCACACCTGTACCATGCACTTCTTTACTGACACCTGTACCTTGCTCTTCTATACTCACACCTGTACCGTGCACTTCTAGAATTTACACCTGTACTGTACATTTCTAGATTGACTAGTGTTGGGCGCAAATATCCTAATTGCGAATATTAATCGCGAATATCGGCACTTTGAGAATTTGCGAATATTTAGAATATAGTGATATATATTCGTAATTTCGAATTTTCAAGATTTTTATTTATTTATCAGTAACCTCCCTTCTTGCTTGTGGGCCAATGAGAAGGCTGCAATGTCTTTGTCTGATCTTATCAAGATCCCTAGCAACCAATAGGAAAGTTTCCTACCCCCTTACTATATAGGAACCTCCCCACAATGCCCTCCCACAATGCCCTCCTGTAGGCTGTACGCTGTTCAGCCATTCTTTGAGTTGTAGTTTTGCAACAGCTGGAGGGCCGCAGGTTGAGTATGCCTGATATAATATGTCACGACTTTGGCTAGCGTTAATGGACTAGTGATAAGCGGCAGGGGCTATATTCGAATTTGCGATATTTCACAATGACTTGTGCGAATATTCGTCATATATTCGCGTATTCGAGATTATTTTCTTGATTGCAAAAAATCGGCAATGTGATATTCGCATAATGTGCGTGAAATACAGGCGTGGGTTACTTTTGCTACATTTTCCAAGCTGCTAGAAGTTTCCTGAGACTGGAGAAAATGGTTGGCACGGCAGAACATTAAAAATGGCTTTATATGCAGTTAGAGTGCTCCAATATATTCGTTATTGCGCTAATCGGCACTAATGATGCGAATATATTGGCGCAATACGTCAAACTTCACATTTTAGCAGGTCTGCTTGTATGTATGGACAGCAGAACCAGCTACACTATATCCTGATATGACCTACACTGACTATCTCCCACTAACTATCTGTATTATACAGTACAGACCAGAAGTTTGGACACACCTTCTCATTCAAAGAGTTTTCTTTATTTTCATGACTATGAAAATTGTAGATTCACACTGAAGGCATCAAAACTATGAATTAACACATGTGGAATTATATACATAACAAACAAGTGTGAAACAACTGAAAATATGTCATATTCTAGGTTCTTCAAAGTAGCCACCTTTTGCTTTGATTACTGCTTTGCACACTCTTGGCATTCTCTTGATGAGCTTCAAGAGGTAGTCCCCTGAAATGGTTTTCACTTCACAGGTGTGCCCTGTCAGGTTTAATAAGTGGGATTTCTTGCCTTATAAATGGGGTTGGGACCATCAGTGGCATTGAGGAGAAGTCAGGTGGATACACAGCTGATAGTCCTACTGAATAGACTGTTAGAATTGGTATTATGGCAAGAAAAAAGCAGCTAAGTAAAGAAAAACGAGTGGCCATCATTACTTTAAGAAATGAAGGTCAGTCAGTCAGCCGAAAAATTGGGAAAACTTTGAAAGTAAGGGCTATTTGACCATGAAGGAGAGTGATGGGGTGCTGCACCAGATGACCTGGCCTCCACAGTCACCGGACCTGAACCCAATCGAGATGGTTTGGGGTGAGCTGGACCGCAGAGTGAAGGCAAAAGGGCCAACAAGTGCTAAGCATCTCTGGGAACTCCTTCAAGACTGTTGGAAGACCATTTCAGGGGACTACCTCTTGAAAGTCATCAAGAGAATGCCAAGAGTGTGCAAAGCAGTAATCAAAGCAAAAGGTGGCTACTTTGAAGAACCTAGAATATGACATATTGTTTCACACTTGTTTGTTATGTATATAATTCCACATGTGTTAAATTCATAGTTTTGATGCCTTCATAGTCATGAAAATAAAGAAAACTCTTTGAATGAGAAGGTGTGTCCAAACTTTTGGTCTGTACTGTACACTGCGTGCAGAATTATTAGGCAAATGAGTATTTTGACCACATCATCCTCTTTATGCATGTTGTCTTACTCCAAGCTGTATAGGCTCGAAAGCCTACTACCAATTAAGCATATTAGGTGATGTGCATCTCTGTAATGAGAAGGGGTGTGGTCTAATGACATCAACACCCTATATTAGGTGTGCATAATTAGTAGGCAACTTCCTTTCCTTTGGCAAAATGGGTCAAAAGAAGGACTTGACAGGCTCAGAAAAGTCAAAAATAGTGAGATATCTTGCAGAGGGATGCAGCACTCTTAAAATTGCAAAGCTTCTGAAGTGTGATCATCGAACAATCAAGCGTTTCATTCAAAATAGTCAACAGGGTCGCAAGAAGCGTGTGGAAAAACCAAGGCGCAAAATAACTGCCCATGAACTGAGAAAAGTCAAGCGTGCAGCTGCCAAGATGCCACTTGCCACCAGTTTGGCCATATTTCAGAGCTGCAACATCACTGGAGTGCCCAAAAGCACAAGGTGTGCAATACTCAGAGACATGGCCAAGGTAAGAAAGGCTGAAAGACGACCACCACTGAACAAGACACACAAGCTGAAACGTCAAGACTGGGCTAAGAAATATCTCAAGACTGATTTTTCTAAGGTTTTATGGACTGATGAAATGAGAGTGAGTCTTGATGGGCCAGATGGATGGGCCCGTGGCTGGATTGGTAAAGGGCAGAGAGCTCCAGTCCGACTCAGACGCCAGCAAGGTGGAGGTGGAGTACTGGTTTGGGCTGGTATCATCAAAGATGAGCTTGTGGGGCCTTTTCGGGTTGAGGATGGAGTCAAGCTCAACTCCCAGTCCTACTGCCAGTTTCTGGAAGACACCTTCTTCAAGCAGTGGTACAGGAAGAAGTCTGCATCCTTCAAGAAAAACATGATTTTCATGCAGGACAATGCTCCATCACACGCGTCCAAGTACTCCACAGCGTGGCTGGCAAGAAAGGGTATAAAAGAAGAAAATCTAATAACATGGCCTCCTTGTTCACCTGATCTGAACCCCATTGAGAACCTGTGGTCCATCATCAAATGTGAGATTTACAAGGAGGGAAAACAGTACACCTCTCTGAACAGTGTCTGGGAGGCTGTGGTTGCTGCTGCACGCAATGTTGATGGTGAACAGATCAAAACACTGACAGAATCCATGGATGGCAGGCTTTTGAGTGTCCTTGCAAAGAAAGGTGGCTATATTGGTCACTGATTTGTTTTTGTTTTGTTTTTGAATGTCAGAAATGTATATTTGTGAATGTTGAGATGTTATATTTGTTTCACTGGTAAAAATAAATAATTTAAATGGGTATATATTTGTTTTTTGTTAAATTGCCTAATAATTATGCACAGTAATAGTCACCTGCACACACAGATATCCCCCTAAAATAGCTAAAACTAAAAAGAAACTAAAAACTACTTCCAAAAATATTCAGCTTTGATATTAATGAGTTTTTTTGGGTTCATTTTTTGTTTTTTTGGGTTCATTGAGAACATGGTTGTTGTTCAATAATAAAATTAATCCTCAAAAATACAACTTGCCTAATAATTCTGCACTCCCTGTATATATAAGCTATCTATCTAATCTAGTGTGGAAAGAACAGAGCACAGCAATGTCACTGCTCTCTCTCTCTCTCAGAACTTAAAAAAACTGCAGAAAATGGCTGCTGGGAGGTTCTTATATAGTAAGAGTTAGGCAACTTTCCTATTGGTTGCTAGGGATGTTGCTAAGCTCAGACAAAGACATTGCAGCCTTCTCATTGGTCCACAAGCAAGAAGGGAGGTTACTGATGAAAAAAAATAATCTAGACTATTCGAAATTGCGAATATATATCACTATATTCTAAATATTCGCGAATTCTCGAAGTGCCAATATTCGCGATTAATATTCGCGATTCGAACATTCGCGCCCAACACTATAATGGACTAGCGAGCATTGTCTTTGGCTGAAATGCAAGTGCTAATGATAGCTTGCTGCCTGACTAGTCAGATTTGCCCCTAGTCATAAAGCTTTCAGCTTCTAATAAGCAGCGTAGACAAAGAATGAAATAGATGGAAGAGTTTCGCTAATGACAGGCAGCCCGTGGCTATTGGTAGATTTTACATCAGGTTTGGCCATTGATTAATATGCATTCATAGAAACTGGCATGCTTAGTTTGTACACACATATAATGAGAATTATTAATATTCATGAGGGGCTGCGGAAGACATATTATTATTCTGACTCCATCAGACTGATACCCTGGAGATGATGCTTGGATATTGAAACACATGTAAGGCTACTTTCACACTAGCGTTCTGCTGTCCGCTCGTGAGCTCCGTTTGAAGGGGCTCACGAGCGGAGCAGAACGCTTCCGTCCAGCCCTGATGCAGTCTGAATGGATGCGGATCCGCTCAGACTGCATCAGTCTGGCGGCGTTCAGCCTCCGCTCCGCTCGCCTCCGCACGGCCAGGCGGACAGCTGAACGCTGCTTGCAGCGTTCGGGTGTCTGCCTGGCCGTGCGGAGGCGTGCGGATCCGTCCAGACTTACAATGTAAGTCAATGGGAACGGATCCGCTTGAAGATGACACCATATGGCTCAATCTTCAAGCGGATCCGTCCCCCATTGACTTTACATTGAAAGTCTGGACGGATCCGCTCAGGCTACTTTCGCACTTAGAAATTTTTCTAAGTTATTAATGCAGACGGATCCGTACTGAACGGAGCCTCCTTCTGCATTAATATGATCGGATCCGTTCAGAACGGATCCGATCAAGCGCAAGTGTGAAAGTAGCCTAAATGGCAGAGACATGATAGGCTGATATTCTGCTGTGCTGAAATCATTTAAGGCTCCTTCACACGCTGCGGATTTTGTTGCAAAAGTTTCCGAGACTGAAAATCAGTTCCATTCATTCGAGTTGGCAGCAAGCACGTGGATTTCTGCAAGCCCAATTCAGGTGAATGGAACTGATTTTTAGTCGTGGAAAACTCTGCAACAAAATCTACAGCGTGTGAAGGTGCCCTTCCTTATATTACAAATAAGCGGTTGATTTGCCATAGACCCTACGGGCTCATGCACACAAATGTATTTTCTTTCCGTGTCCGTTCCGTTTTTTTTTTCCGTATGCGGAACCATTCACTTCAATGGGTATGCAAAAAAAACTAAAGGTACTCCGTGTGCATTCCGTTTCCGTATGTCTGTATTTCCGTTCCGCAAAAAAATAGAACATGTCCTATTATTGTTTGCATTACGGACAAGGATAGTACAGTTCTATTAGGGGCCAGCTGTTCCGTTCGGCAAAATACGGAATGCACACGGACATCATCCGTATTTTTGCTGATCCGTTTTTACGGACTGCAAAATACATACGGTCGTGTGCATGACGCCTAAGGAGAAACTCCCCAATGAACAAATGCCCATTGGGGCATCTGAGTGGCTGGCACCCTCCTTACGGCCACCAGCCAGGTACATAACTACCTAACGCTCCCTTTGTCAATTTACAGGTTGCCCTCTTGAATTCAACTATAACCAACAACTCTCTGCACTGCCTTTCACTTTCCTAGGCCATAAGCCACTAGGACTGAAGGCTATGAGAGCACAGAACAGCACCGAATTGAGAGTCGGCTGAGGTTTTTGTTCTTTCCTTTGGTTCTGCTAGGACTGAATTGCACTGTGGTATTTGCTTCTGCTGTTGTGGGACTTTGTGCCGCATTGTGGTATTTGGTTCTTCTGGGGCGGTATTTTGTACTGAACTGTGTTAAGTGCATCCGTCCTGTGGGATTTTGTACCACACTGAAGTATTTGGATCTGCTCTGCTGGGGCTGTATTGTGGTATTTGGTTCTTCTGGGGCGGTATTTTGTACTGCACTGTGGTATTTGGTTCTGCTGGGTAGTGTTGAGCGCGAATATTCGAATTTCGAATTTTTTTCTCGAATATCGCAATTTAGAGATTTCGCGAATATTTAGAATATAGTACCATATATTCGCGAAATCGAATATTTATATTTTTTTTTCAAAAATTTTCATTTCGTAAAATACACATATTAGCCTAGCCATAGTCATAGGAACGTTGCCTTATACAAGAAAAAAAATAAATAAAAAATCGTACGATTAAATTAATCGTACGTTTTTTTTTTTTCCCCCCTGTATAAGGCAACGTTCCTATGACTATGGCTAGGCTAATATGTGTATTTTACAAAATTTCTTAATATTGCTCTAACTTCGTCTTCTAGAATATTCGTAATATTCTAAAAGACGGAGTTAGAGCAATATTACGAATATTCTAAAAGACGGAGTTAGAGCAATATTACGAATATTCTAAAAGACGGAGTTAGAGCAATATTACGAATATTCTAAAAGACGGAGTTAGAGCAATATTAAGAAATTTCGTAAAATACACATATTAGCCTAGCCATAGTCATAGGAACGTTGCCTTATACAGGGAAAAAAAAAAATCGTACGATTAATTTAATCGTACGATTTTATTATTATTTTTTTTCCTGTATAAGGCAACGTTCCTATGACTATGGCTAGGCTAATATGTGTAAACGAAATTTCTTAATATTGCTCTAACTTCGTCTTTTAGAATATTCGTAATATTCTAAAAGACGGAGTTAGAGCAATATTACGAATATTATAAAAGACGGAGTTAGAGCAATATTAAGAAATTTCGTAAAATACACAATTATTAGCCTAGCCATAGTCATAGGAACGTTGCCTTATACAGGAAAAAAAAATAAAAAAAATAAAAAAATCGTACAATTAATTTTTTTTATTTTTTCCTGTATAAGGCAACGTTCCTATGACTATGGCTAGGCTAATATGTGTATTTTACGAAATTTCTTAATATTGCTCTAACTTCGTCTTTTAGAATATTCGTAATATTGCTCTAACTCCGTCTTTTAGAATATTCGTAATATTCTAAAAGACGGAAGTTAGATCAATATTAAGAAATTTCGTAAAATACACATATTAGCCTAGCCATAGTCATAGGAACGTTGCCTTATACAGGAAAAAAAATAAAATAAAAAAATCGTACGATTAATTTAATCGCATATTATTCACGAAAAATAAAATAATTACGAATATTCGATTTCGACGAAAATAATACGAATATTCATTCGAATATTCGCAAAATATTGCGAAATCGAATATGGCACCTCCCGCTCATCACTACTGCTGGGGCGGTATTTTGTGCTACACTATGGTTTTGCTGTACCCACCTACTGATGCTGGCCCCACCTTCTGCAAATTTGGACCCACGTACAACATAGGGTCACTGCTGAATGAGAATCATCATCTTATGTAATTCCAAGAACTTAATTTCCCTAAAATTGAAATAATTATTGGAATTATATCAGATGAAAAGTCCATACTTCAGTTGGCCATACAGATTAGATGTATGTTGGCCAAACCCAATGACTTCGTCAGGAATGGGCCACCATCTAATGTTTATGAGGTCCTCCCGACTTTACCACAACACAGATGTTAGGGGAGATAAGGATCCGCCAGTTGGTTTTCAGCTGCCCAGTCTTGTGGAGATAAGCTGATGCCAGAGTAGACAGTGGCTTCCTGCCCCTCTTCATACAGTAAACACATGCATGCTCAGCCGACCCTAGCAGGCATGTGTATAAGGGTGTTGGGCGTGATGGCTGTCAGCTGAATGCTTGTTATCTTCTGTGTACATGGTTGACCTTACTAATACAAGGGCAGATCAAAATAGTAGGGTGCAGGCAAACCACAATATTATATGTGGGAGGTCAAGCAATATAGCTATAGGGGGTGCAGAGGTGTCACAGACATTGGTGCCTGTGGGGACCCAAAGGTCTTTCTGCCACATACACCACTATTGTCATTGAAAAACAGTAGGTGGTGGGAAATGTTGCAGTATGATCCAGGAACTTTAAGTTAAAGAGGTATTCCCATCTTATAAAGGGATGGCATATCACCAACTAAATACTGTACAAAAAATAACTATAATAACAAGAGTGACATAAAGAAGTCAGGTTTTGCATGGCAGCAGCTGATAGAAGATAATAGGAGCTGTTGGTGGCTGTGGTATTTGGGAGTGGCTGGTGGCAGCCGGTAGTAAATGTTGACAGATTGTGTTGGTACATGGTAACAGCTGATTGTGATAGGTGGTAATAGCTTCTTATGATGGGGGTAGTTGGCAGCAGATGATGGAAATTGGTGGTGAAAGCGACTGGACTGAAAGTGGCTGATGGTTCATGGAGCAGCTGGTCTGACTGGTGGTTGGTTGTGGTTGGGGTGCTACTAATTCAATCTTGATCCTTGTGTTATTGGGGGTGTTCACCACCTGGAACAAGACATTTTAAAGGCAGATTAGTAAAAACTCCACTCACAGCAGACGTCTAATTATGTTCACACTGTGCTGTCCGGTGTTGTAATGTGATCACTTAACACGACCAAGATGAAGGTTTGATCAAACCGATGCTATTATAGTGGGCTAAACCCTTCAATCCAATGACTATTCACAATAATGGGTAGCTTTATTAATACTTAACGTTTAATCATATCAAAAGTTAAAATAATAGGCCCTTGGTATATAGATTAAAAAATCTGAACTGAGTGCAATTAGGATCCTGCATACAACTCTCCGCTGGCTTATGCCAATCCAAAGAGAGGAATGTGGACCAAAAAATGAGGAAGGGATAGATATAATGATAGGTTGAGAAGAAAGGATGCGTAGTAAGAGGGACACACTGCTGGGTCACAAGCCCTAGAGGTCCCTTATCCTGACTCCTCAACACACTGTATAATCTATCACTAGCCCTAGATGGCCCTACCTAAACATGGACTGCCCAGCTTTGTCCGAGAGATAGAGTGTGGTCCCTGTATCTAAGGGAAAGCAATCTAAATCAGAAAAAGGAGGGCAGTATAGATAGACTGACAAACAAAATATGAGACAACCTATAGTCAACACGATAGTTATTTAATATAGGTCTGATGCTCAGGGATCGATAATAGGTCCCAAATAGATAAGAAAAATGTCCCGACGCGTTTCCTTGAAGGTTAGCAAATCTTCAGGGGACTACAACCTTTAAATGTATCGGTCACTAAATTGGCTGAATTATAGATGTCACAAATTCAGTCCAATGTATCAAGTTCTGCAGAAGGTAGCTCTCAGGTATCAAGAAAGTAGCCACACTAATAGTATACAGAAATCTTGTCTCTTTACCAGAAAAGGCTCAAGAAACCCCCTGCGACCACCTATTTCAGGGTCACAGGCTCAAAAGAACATTCAAGTAAAAGGGTCTCGAGTCACTCTGGTTCAAATGACTCAAACTAGCCAGTGACCACCTGTTCCAGGGTCACTAGTTTAATTCATCAATCATAAAGAATATATAAAGTAACTACCTGTTCAAAAGTCACTTATAAAGTACAGTGTATCAAATAAACCACCAGTAAGGTTAAGGTCCAGATGTAAGGCAATATGTATAGCCTGGATTACACTCAAAAAATGCTGAAAAAAGCTGGCTCTCAAGTGTTGAATCGGCTTTACTGGTGTATTGTCACCCACCAGAATGTATTCAAAAGCCGTTCAACACAGTGTGCCAAGAAGCGCTATGCATCGATGATATTTAAACACACGGTCAGCAGAGTACTTATCTGTACAGTCATGATGCACCGACTGTTCACAGAGGGGTGCGGGTGTCACTCAACAGTTTAATCCCTGTTACGTCCCCAATCTGGGGTCCACTTATTAAATTGATTTTTCGAACGGGGAGATGGTTAAAAAAACCGCTGGCTCCCTCCCCTTTGTTTGAATCCACGCCACGGTCACTGCGTCTGCCCCGTGCAATTTACTGTCCCACCTGATATGAGTGCTATTTTCTGTAGTTCTCTCTTCTCATCAATTTAATCCCTGTTACGTCCCCAATCTGGGGTCCATTTATTAAATTGATTTTTTGAACGGGGAGATGGTTAAAAAAATGCTGGCTCCCTCCCCGTTGTTTGAATCCACGCCACGGTCACGCCGTGCAATTTACTGTCACACCCGATATGAGTGCTATTTTCTGTAGTATTATTCTCATCAGTTTAATCCCTGTTACGTCCCATATCAGGGTGGGATTGCCTTTTGTGAAAAAAAATTTAGGCCGGGTACCTTCGACTGCCTTCACAGTGACACACCAAACTCTGATACACCAAACTGAATTGATTTTAGGAACCGGGAGATGGAAAAAGCAGCTTGGTCGGTCCTCTTACTCCCAAGTTGGGGCACTGCGCGTGCACGGAGCAATGTGCTGTGACACTCTATATGAGTGGTGTCTTAACTAGTACTATTCCTATCAGTTTAATCCCTGTTACGTCCCCTATCCGGGGACGTGTGTCGAATTGATTAACCATTGTCGAATTAACGAACCATTACGACATCCTGGAATAATTTAGTTCTGAGCTTTGTACTTGCTTTGTATTGGAATTGATGGATGATTTTTAAATTGTCTGCATTATTTCTAATAAACTATTAAGAGACTTTATTATGATTTTTTTTATTTTATGTATTAAAAACCCACCCATACAACTTAAAAAAATAAAATATATATATTTTTTTTTTTCTATGAAAAATTATCCAGCCGATCGCTTTTGGTCTGATCATAATGAAGCAACGGCCTTATCATCTGGGGTGTGGCAACATTGCCAACACACTCATAGAGGTGATGATCGCTTCATTGTGATATGCAAGCCCCTTCACCACAACAAGGTAACGATCACGAAGGGGAATTGACACTTGTATGTGCCTTTTCTTTTTGTTTTGTTTTTGCAGCCACAGTGCAGCACCAGAGACTAGAAAAATTAGGCATGTACACATGCCTGAAAAATAATGTTATTGTTGCAGCCGCTGTTGTAGCAGCGGCCGGAAAAATTTATGTTTTCAAGGCAGAAAGGTGACTAAAACATTGCTGCTTGAACCCTAGTTGGTGGCGGAGAATTCACGAAAGTCATCCAGTATGCAGACATTAAATACAGCAGCGTGGGGACCATTTTGAGGCCAAGGCATGTCATCAGGCCTTTTGTTAGTCAAACGTATCCCCCACTGTCAGTCCCTTCGGGATCCATGCCTCATTCATCTTAATGAAGGTGAGGTAATCAACACTTTTTTGACCGAGGCGACTTCTTTTGTCAGTGACAATGCCTCCTGCTGCACTGAAGGTCCTTTCTGACAGGACACTTGAAGCGGGGCAGGCCAGAAGTTCTATCGCAAACTGGGATAGCTCAGGCCACAGGTCAAGCCTGCACACCCAGTAGTCAAGGGGGTTCATCGCTCCTCAGAGTGTCGATATCTGCAGTTAAGGCGAGGTAGTCTGCTACCTGTCGGTCGAGTCGTTCTCTAAGGCTGGATCCCGAAGGGCTGTGGCGATGTGTAGGACTGAAAAAGCTCTGCATGTCCTCCATCAACAACACATCTGTAAAGCGTCCTGTCCTTGCCGCCGTGGTCGTGGTAGGAGGAGGATTACTTTCACCTCTTCCCCTGTTAGATTCCCGTTGTGCTGTGACATCCCCCTTATAAGTTGTGTAAAGCATATTTTTTAGTTTTGTTTTGAACTGCTGCATCCTTTCTGACTTTCGGTAAGTTGGTAACATTTCCGCCACTTTCTGCTAATACCGGGGGTCTAGTAGCGTGGCCACCCAGTACAGGTCGTTCTCCTTCATCCTTTTTATACGAGGGTCCCTCAACAGACATGACAAAATGAAAGACCCCATTTGCACAAGGTTGGATGCCGAGCTACTCATTTCCCGTTCCTCGTCCTCACTGATGTCATTGACGGTCTGTTCTTCACCCCAGTCACGTACAACACCACGGGTCCCAGATAGGTGACAACAACGAACACCTTAGGATGCCTGCTGTGGTTGGTCTTCCTCCTCCTCAAAGCCACATTCCTCCTCTGACTCCTCTTCCTCATACTCCTCTTGCAGCGTTGCCGCAGGTCCGTCAAGCGATGATGACAAGGCTGTTTCTGGTGGTGATGGTGACCACACCTCTTCCTCTTCCTCTTCATGCTCATCTACAGCCTGATCCAGCACTCTTCGCAGGGCACGCTCCAGGAAGAAAACAAATGGGATGAGGTCGCTGATGGTGCCTTCGGTGTGACTGACTAGGTTTGTCACCTCCTCAAAAGGACGCATGAGCCTACAGGCATTGCGCATGAGTGTCCAGTAACGTGGCAAAAAAATTCCCAGCTCTGCAGAGGCTGTCCTAGCACCCCGGTCATACAAATACTCATTGACGGCTTTTTCTTGATGGAGCAGGCGGTCGAACATTAGGAGTGTTGAATTCCAACGTGTCGGGCTGTCGCAAATCAAGCGCCTCACTGGCATGTTGTTTCGGCGCTGAATGTCTGAAAAGTGCGCCATGGCCGTGTAGGAACGCCTGAAATGGTCACACACCTTCCTGGCCTGCTTGAGGACGTCCTGTAAGCCTGGGTCCTTAGACACAAAGCGTTGTACGATGAGATTCAACACATGTGCCATGCACGGCACATGTGTCAACTTGCCCAAATTCAATGCCGCCAACAAATTGCTTCCATTGTCACACACCACTTTGCCGATCTCCAGTTGGTGCGGGGTCAGCCACTGATCCACCTGTGCGTTCAGGGCGGACAGGAGTGCTGGTCCGGTGTGGCTCTCTGCTTTCAGGCAAGTCAACCCCAAGACAGCGTGACACTGTCGTATCCGGGATGTGGAATAGCCCCTGGGGAGCTGGGGGGATTCAGTTGATGTGCAGCCAGACACCGCAGCAGAAGAGGACTCAGCCGAGGAGGTTATGGAAGAGGATGGAGTAGGAGAAGTAGAGGAGGTGGCAGTAGGCCTGCCTGCAAGTCGTGGCGGTGTCACCAACTCTGCTGCAGAGCCACGCATTCCATGCTTGTCAGCCGTCAGCAGGTTGACCCAATGCGCAGTGTAGGTGATATACCTGCCCTGACCGTGCTTTGCAGACCAGGTATCAGTGATCAGATGGACCCTTGCCCCAACACTGTATGCCAGAGATGCCATGACTTCCTTTTCAATCACTGAGTAGAGGTTTGCGATTGCCTTCTTTTTAAAAAAATTTTGTCCGGGTACCTTCCACTGTGGTGTCCCAATAGCGACAAATTTTTTGAAGGCCTCAGACTCCACCAGCTAATATGGTAAAAGCTGGCGGGCTAAGAGTTCCGTCAAGCCAGCTGTCAGACGCCGGGCAAGGGGGTGACTGTGACATTGGCTTCCTACGCTCAAACATTTCCTTTACAGACACCTGACTGTGGGCAGATGAGATGGAACTGCTAAAGGTGAGAGGCGGAGTGGCGGGTGGTTGAGAGGGGACAAGGAGAACAGCAGTGGTTGACGTGGCTGAAGATGCTGGACCAGGAGGAGGATGGTGGCTTTGAGCTTGTGTGCTGCTTCTACTCGTCATCATGTGTTGATCCCATAGGCGTTTGTGATGTGCGATCATGTGCCTTCGTAAAGCAGTTGTACCTAGGTGGGTGTTGGATTTCCCACGACTCAGTTTCTTTTGGCACAGGTTGCAAATGGCATCGCTTTTGTCAGAGGCAGACACACAAAAAAAATGCCACACTGCTGAGCTTTGCAATGACGGCATTCTGGTGGTGGCAACAGCATGTGTTGATTGGCGTGCTGGCTGACCACGGGTGCCGATACATGCTGTCTGACTGTGCCACTAGCTCCTTGCGACGACCTCCCCCTGCTTCCAACTCGTCTCCTCCTTCTCTCGGTCTCCCCTTCTGAACTTTCCCCCTCTTCTTCTTCTCTTCGAGCAGGCACCCACGTGGCATCCACGGACACATCGTCATCATCAACCACTTCACTTATGTCTGACACCTCAGCAAAGGAAGCAGCAGCGGGTACAACATCATCATCATCATCACATTGTACGTCCATGTGTGTAATGATGCCTGACTAAGACATATCCCTGTTATCTCCATCCTCTGGCAATAATGGTTGCACATCACTAATTTCATCCAACTGATGTGTAAATAACTCCTCTGAGGGATCAAGTGAAGCGGCTGTGGTGGTAGTGGTGGTGGTGGTGGCGGCGGGCGGGAGAGTGGTAACTTGAGAGCAGGTGACCAAAGCTGAGCTGGAGGAGGATGGTGTGTCAAGGTTCTTAGCGGGAGCTGTTGAAGATTGGGTGTCCTGTGTAAGCCAGTCAACTATTTTCTCAGAATTTTTTGGGTTCAGGGTACGTGGCCTCTGAACACTGGGCATTATTCCAGGGCCAGTGGAAATCACAGCACCATGAACACGACGGCCCCTGCGGCGTGGCCTGCCTCTGCCTGTCATTTTTTATTAGATAAGTGGTACTATGCGTGCAAGGTACTGTGCCACCCTATATAAGTGGTGGGCAGTGGGCACAGTACAGTCTGTGTGGCCCCGACACACACGGGCTTGCAACTGTGATTAGATCACAGAAAAATATTAAATATATATATTTTTTTTATCTGCGAGGTAATTGTGAGTGAATGACACCCTGTAACGGTATAAGTCTCTAGCTGTGACCAGTGAGACGCAAATCAGCACTGATATCTCGGCCGTGTGACGCCTATATTTAATCCAAATTGCAGTTACAGTCAGTTTCTGTATTATAAAAACTCTGCTTGCTGTGACCAGTGAGACGCAAATCAGAACTGATATCTAGGCCGTGTGTGACGCCTATATTTAATCCAAATTGCAGTTACAGTCAGTTTCTGTATTATACAAACTCTGCTTGCTGTGACCAGTGAGAAGCAAAT
Source organism: Bufo bufo (assembly GCF_905171765.1). Taxonomy (NCBI): domain Eukaryota; kingdom Metazoa; phylum Chordata; class Amphibia; order Anura; family Bufonidae; genus Bufo; species Bufo bufo. Next base: position 246,019,084 of record NC_053389.1, on the reverse strand, counting down.
CAGAACTGATATCAAGGCCGTGTGTGACGCCTATATTTAATCCAAATTGCAGTTACAGTCAGTTTCTGTATTATACAAACTCTGCTTGCTGTGACCAGTGAGAAGCAAATCAGAACTGATATCTAGGCCGTGTGTGACGCCTATATTTAATCCAAATTGCAGTTACAGTCAGTTTCTGTATTATAAAAACTCTGCTTGCTGTGACCAGTGAGACGCAAATCAGAACTGATATCTAGGCCGTGTGTGACGCCTATATTTAATCCAAATTGCAGTTACAGTCAGTTTCTGTATTATACAAACTCTGCTTGCTGTGACCAGTGAGAAGCAAATCAGAACTGATATCAAGGCCGTGTGTGACGCCTATATTTAATCCAAATTGCAGTTACAGTCAGTTTCTGTATTATGCAAACTCTGCTTGCTGTGACCAGTGAGAAGCAAATCAGAACTGATATCTAGGCCGTGTGTGACGCCTATATTTAATCCAAATTGCAGTTACAGTCAGTTTCTGTATTATACAAACTCTGCTTGCTGTGACCAGTGAGTAGTAAATCAGCACTGATACCTAGGCCGTGTGTGATACCTAGGCCGTGTGTGAGGCCTATATTTAATCCAAATTGCAGTTACAGTCAGTTTCTGTATTGTTCAAACTCTGCTTGCTGTGACCAGTGGAAAGGAAATCTACACTGATTTTTAGGCTGTGTGTGACGCCTATATTTAATCCAAATTGCAGTTACAGTCAGTTTCTGTATTATACAAACTCTGCTTGCTGTGACCAGTGAGACGCAAATCAGCACTGATATCTAGGCCGTGTGTGACGCCTATATTTAATCCAAATTGCAGTTACAGTCAGTTTCTGTATTATACAAACTCTGCTTCCTGTGACCATTAAGAAGAAAATCAGCACTGATATCTAGGCCGTGTGTGACGCCTATATTTAATCCAAATTGCAGTTACAGTCAGTTTCTGTATCATACAAACTCTGCTTGCTGTGACCAGTGAGAAGCAAATCAGCACTGATATCTAGGGCGTATGTGACGCCTATATTTAATCCTAATTACAGTTAGGCCTATTGCACACGACCGTATGGCTTTTTCAGTGTTTTGCGGTCCGTTTTTCACAGATCCGTTGTTCCGTTTTTTGTTTCCGTTGTGTTTCCGTTTTTGTTTCGTTTTTCCGTTCCGTTTTTCCGTATGGCATATACAGTATACAGTAATTACATAGATAAAATTGGGCTGGGCATAACATTTTCAATAGATGGTTCAGCAAAAAACGGAAGGGAAACGGATGCATTTCCGTATGTGTTCCGTTTTTTTTGTGGACCCATTGACTTGAATGGAGCCACGGACCGTCATTTGCGGGCAATAATAGGACATGTTCTATGTTAAAACGGAACGGAAAAACGTAAACGGAATGCATACGGAGTACATTCCGTTTTTTTTGCGGAACCATTGAAATGAATGGTTCCGTATACGGACCGTATACGGAACGCAAAAAACGGCCAGTAAATGGGGGAAAAAAACGGCCGTGTGCAGGAGGCCTTACAGTCAGTTTCTGTATTATACAAACTCTGCTTGCTGTGACCAGTGAGAAGCAAATCAGCACTGATATCTAGGCCGTGTGTGACGCCTATATTTAATCCAAATTGAAGTTACAGTCAGTTTCTGTATTATACAAACTCTGCTTGCTGTGACCAGTGAGAAGCAAATCAGCACTGATATCTAGGCCGTGTGTGACGCCTATATTTAATCCAAATTGCAGTTACAGTCAGTTTCTGTATTGTTCAAACTCTGCTTGCTGTGACCAGTGGAAAGGAAATCTACACTGATATCTAGGCCGTATGACGCCTATATTTAATCCAAATTGCAGTTACAGTCAGTTTCTGTATTATGCAAACTCTGCTTGCTGTGACCAGTGAGAAGCAAATCAGCACTGATATCTAGGCCGTGTGTGATGCCTATATTTAATCCAAATTGCAGTTACAGTCAGTTTCTGTATTATACAAACTCTGCTTGCTGTGACCAGTGAGAAGCAAATCAGCACTGATATCTAGGCCGTGTGTGACGCCTATATTTAATCCAAATTGCAGTTACAGTCAGTTTCTGTATTATAGAAACTCTGCTTGCTGTGACCAGTGAGAAGCAAATCAGCACTGATATCTAGGCCGTGTGTGACGCCTATATTTAATCCAAATAGCAGTTACAGTAAGTTTATGTATTATACAAACTCTGCTTGCTGTGACCAGTGAGACGCAAATCAGCACTGATATCTAGGCCGTGTGTCGCCTATATTTAATCCAAATTGCAGTTACAGTCAGTTTCTGTATTATACAAACTCTGCTTGCTGTGACCAGTGAGAAGCAAATCAGCACTGATATCTAGGCCGTGTGTGACGCCGATATTTAATGCAAATTGCAGTTACAGTCAGTTTCTGTATTATACAAACTCTGCTTGCTGTGACCAGTAAGAAGCAAATGTAGTGTACGGGAGCTGTAATGCCCGTCACTACAGAAGGGTCACTTGTTGTGCTGTCGTTTCCCCTTATTTATGGGGAGGTTGGTATGAGTCATCTTCATAATGTAATGCTATGTACTTCCCTGTTACTGTGAAATTTGCATGTGCAGGCCTGCTAGGGGTGTCATTCCAGCTCTAAGTCACTAGAGGGAGCTAGGGAGCCCTAGGTTATATAAGGCCCAGTCAGGGAAGGGAAAGTTAGTTTAGACCGTGTCTGAGAAAAGGCCAGGCCATGGGCCTGTGAGAGCAGAGCAGGCCTGGAGCCTGCAGACTAGGAGAGGGTATTGCAGTCCCTGTAACCGGGTTCCAGATCCAAGGAGAAGGTTCCCCTCCTGAGTCCATATATGCAGAAGCAGGAACACCACGGTTAACCAGCCTGAGGACACTGAGAGCAGAGTCAAGTCTAGGAAAGCAAGAGGTACTAAAGACAGCAGAGGAGGTACTTGATATTTATAGACCCAAGGATATACGCCAGAGCTAGGGCATCGGGCCTTGGAGAATAGTTTCCATGTTCCAGGATCAGTCAGGAATAGAGTGCAAGCCGCCTGTACTACAAGTCCTGTGTTTAACCCTCTGAAATCACCTTGCTACATATGGCCTGCATTAAATGTACCAAAACTAACTGTCTTCAAAGGAACTGCCTTTCCAACTATGTCCGTGTATGACAACCACTGGAGAACAAGTAAAGCATAAGTTCTGTTTTATTATTACGTGGTTCCTCAGTTATTCCTGCTGTCAGCAAACGGCGTGCCACCGTTCAATTGGCACTGGTGTCACGTACCTTAAAGGGACCTTGCCCCCCAGGCACATAAAACACCTGCAACATCCAGGGCACCTCATCCAACATCAGGCCTGGTCCCTAAGTACAGAGTGTGCCCCAGAGGACTTTTGTGCCAGCCTCTCCTTCACTGCTGTATGCCTGCCCAGGGTTTCCATACATAACTGTGAGTAACCCTCGCTTGCCATTGACCGTGACCTCACATTCGCAATACCCTGCGGGTCTGGCGTACCACATAAATTGGCATCACGAACAGGATTTACGGACATTCCTGCGCCATTGCGGATATAAAACTGTGTGCTGAAGATTGCCTTAAAGTGCCCAAGCGCTACCGTTTTATTCAAGATTGCTGGGCCAAAAGAACTGTCCTAAGTAGTGGTGTGGAATTGTGCTTTTTCTAGACTGTTTGCTGCTTGTTTAAGCCACCGCTTGCTGTCAGTGAATAGACAGCGTTTTGCTAAAGATGGCCGCTGAGCTTGCTTGAGTTTACTGCTGCGTCATCTTCATCCTGAATTGGCGGGAAAAGTTGGCGCCTTTTTGCTGAAAAGAGCGGGAAAAGGCTCAATGTCGGCGCCACCGCCCTGTCTGGACATTTGCATGTCTGCAGAAATGGACTCTGCCTCCCCCATACTGGAGTACCTGGGGGGCGGCTTCCCAGTGCAATGGGAGGATCTGTCTGAACTTATTGGTGCCGCCCTGTCGCTCTACAGAGAAGGATCGAGCATGCTGAATAATGAAGATTTTCCTGACGGAATGACCTTACCTGCGAACAAGTTCCAGGAAGCCCTTGATGCCTTGCGAAAAGGAAGAAGTTCGGATCCGGCGCCGGAACATGCGGCGATCGTACCAGAGAGTTTGGGTCCCGTATCTGAGCCTGCTGCAACTGTGACGGATCCCTGCAGCGACGCAGCGCCCGAGAGACTGGAGGACCAGATTGCCAGATTGGAAGTCCACCTGCATGGCCTGCGCCAACTTGCTGCATCCCGAGCGGCACCTACGCCACCGGATAAAGAGGGTTCACCAAGGGACTCAGTTGCCCCTGAGTCAGAGGTAAGGGTACCTGTCCCTACTAGTCGGCCACCTTCTGCTACCACGGCTACGTTGAGGCCCCCAAGAAGGCCCTCTCATACCGTGAGTTGCTGCGCAGAGCCCACCGGACCGCTTGCGGCGGCGGTACCTAGGCAAGCACAACCTGCGATTGTTATCCCTGCACCGGTACGGTCCACAACTGTCTTTACCCCTAGGCCCAGGGATGGACTGGGACAATAAAGTGGCCCTGGACTTCAGCCAGACCGGCCCACTTTATTTTTCCCAAACACACTCAAAAAAAAACATAAGTAAAAACATTCCACTGTAAGTATAAACAGGTTTGTTATTTTTACTCTTAATTTAGAAAAAAAAAAATGCATGCCAACATTACAGATGCCTTTAGAATGACATGTGTAAGTTACACTCCATTCAATGGCGGGTGTCATAAATAAGGAAAACAGTTATAAATAACATCTTATTTTTAAATATAACAACAAGAAACAGTTCAACCAATAACTTATGGGGGGGGATCTGTGGATGACACTTATGGGGGGGATCTGTGGATGACACTTATGGGGGGATCTGTGGATGACACTTATGGGGGGATCTGTGGATGACACTTATGGGGGGATCTGTGGATGACACTTATGGGGGGATCTGTGGATGACACTTATGGGGGGATCTGTGGATGACACTTATGGGGGGGGGGATCTGTGGATGACACTTATGGGGGGATCTGTGGATGACACTTATGGGGGGATCTGTGGATGACACTTATGGGGGGGGGGTCTGTGGATGACACTTATGGGGGGGGGTCTGTGGATGACACTTATGGGGGGGGGTCTGTGGATGACACTTATGGGGGGGGTCTGTGGATGACACTTATGGGGGGTCGTCTGTGAATGGCGCTGTTATGGAGGGGATCTGTGAATGGCACTGTTATGGAGGGGATCTGTGAATGGCACTTTTATGGAGGGGATCTGTGGATGGCACTGTTATGGAGGGGATCTGTGAATGGCACTTTTATGGAGGGGATCTGTGGATGGCACTGTTATGGAGGGGATCTGTGGATGGCACTGTTATGGAGGGGATCTGTGGATGGCACTGTTATGGAGGGGATCTGTGGATGGCACTGTTATGGAGGGGATCTGTGGATGGCACTGTTATGGAGGGGATCTGTGGATGGCACTGTTATGGAGAGGATCTGTGGATGGCACTGTTATGGAGGGGATCTGTGGATGGCACTGTTATGGAGAGGATCTGTGGATGGCACTGTTATGGAGGGGATCTGTGGATGGCACTGTTATGGGGGGATCTGTGGATGGCACTGTTATAGAGGGGGATCTGTGGATGACACATACCGTATATAGCATCTTATGCTATGTGTCATCCACAGATACCCCTCCATAACAGTGCCATTCACAGATACCCTCCATAACAGTGCCATCCACAGATCCCCCCCATAACAGTCATCCACAGATCCCCCCATAATAGTGTCATCCACAGATCCCCCCATAACAGTGTCATCCACAGATCCCCTCCATAACAGTGTCATCCACAGATCCCCCATAACAGTGTCATCCACAGATCCCCCCATAACAGTGTCATCCACAGATCCCCCCCATAACAGTGTCATCCACAGATCCCCCTCCATAATGGTGCCATCCACAGATCCCCCCCATAAGTGTCATCCACAGACCCCCCGGCCCCCCCCATAAGTGTCATCCACATGACAGACCCCCCCCCCATAACAGTGCCATCCACGGATCCCCCTCCCTATAACAGTGCCATCATCCATAGATCCCCCTCCCCGCCACTCACAGTAGTATACATTAATAAATCGGTATCCTGCAGGCTGCAGACAGTAACTTTAATTTTAACACAGCGCTCATCTCTTTACTACCTTACATTCAGCAATCAGCTCCCTCCACCCTCCAGCCTCCAGTAACAAGTGCGGGCGGCAGCGCTCACTCACTGACGTCACGCGCCTGCGCCGCCTAGTGGGAGGAGCAGGCGTGTGACGTCAGTGAGTGAGCGCCGCCCCCACACTGCCTGCTGTTACTGGAGCTGAGTCAGTTAGTAAAGAGATGAGCGCTGATTTTAAAGTGTTAACACACTGACAGCAAAAAAATTTAAATGGCTCGGGACCGGCCGGGCCCCCCCGGGGTCCGGGCCCCTTACTGGGGTATCTGCTTTACCCCCCTGATGGCGGCCCTGGCCGGCCCATAATTCGATCGGCCCACCGGGATTCTCCCGGTACTCCCGATGGCCAGTCCATCGCTGCCTAGGCCTATGGGGCCAATACCTATTAGGGGTCCCTTCATGCTGCAGCTGCCCCCTAACACTGTAATGTGGGCACATCCGCCTGTGGAGGATTACTACAGGCCTTATTTGCCAGCAGAGCCGGGTGATTATGATAAGCCCCAGTGAATTAGCCTGCTAGGCCTTTGATTTGCTGTGCCAAGGGGTTATTTCTGAAAATTTAACACTTTCAGGACAGGAGTCCTTTGTTTATGGTCCTTTGTTGCTGCTGCCAGTTTACCCACGGCTCAGTGGTAGTGGTCACCCACTGAAATAAGAATGTCAGCAAAGCCATGTTTGTTTCCAGGACACCCTGCCTGCTTCTGAAAATCCCAGTTGTGCCTTTATTTGCACTGTTTTCCCCTGTTAACCCCCATTTCAGGTTTAAAGGGTTCTTTTATGTCAGCACCGTTTTAAAGGGTAAGCAGGACTTGCCAGGATAACATGGCCCTGGTATTGTCAGAGTCCTGTATTGTCATTTTATATGTGTGCTGCTGACCGTATTTAGTAATAGGTTTTTATTCAAGTCTATGTGCCCAGAGATGGACTTCCTATGTGCGAGCCTCTGAGATATTGCTTTTATTATGGACTTATTCATTGTCATGGACTATCCTGGTTCCTTAACATCCGCTGTGCCAGGTCAGCGCCCCAGTTCCACTCACTATCCTGAGAGAAGAGAACGACGCCCCTTGTCACCACCCTTCACCTTGGCCAATTGGACCTGATATGAATGTAAATGCAGATGAATTACGTATATGTATGCCTGCATGTGTCTTTTTCTATTTCAGGTAAAGATTCCATTTGGGCGAGCCCTGATGGAGTACGAGGTCGTACTCAGCTTAAAGCAGCGGGGTATGTAGTGTACGGGAGCTGTAATGCCCGTCACTACAGAAGGGTCACTTGTTGTGCTGTCGTTTCCCCTTATTTATGGGGAGGTTGGTATGAGTCATCTTTATAAACTGTAATGCTATGTATTTCCCTGTTACTGTGAAATTTGCATGTGCAGGCCAGCTAGGGGTGTCATTCCAGCTCTAAGTCACTAGAGGGAGCTAGGGAGCCCTAGGTTATATAAGGCCCAGTCAGGGAAGGGAAAGTTAGTTTAGACCGTGTCTGAGAAAAGGCCAGGCCATGGGCCTGTGAGAGCAGAGCAGGCCTGGAGCCTGCAGACTAGGAGAGGGTATTGCAGTCCCTGTAACCGGGTTCCAGATCCAAGGAGAAGGTTCCCCTCCTGAGTCCATATTTGCAGAAGCAGGAACACCACGGTTAACCAGCCTGAGGACACTGAGAGCAGAGTCAAGTCTAGGAAAGCAAGAGGTACTAAAGACAGCAGAGGAGGTACTTGATATTTATAGACCCAAGGATATACGCCAGAGCTAGGGCATTGGGCCTTGGAGAATAGTTTCCATGTTCCAGGATCAGTCAGGAATAGAGTGCAAGCCGCCTGTACTACAAGTCCTGTGTTTAACCCTCTGAAATCACCTTGCTACATATGGCCTGCATTAAATGTACCAAAACTAACTGTCTTCAAAGGAACTGCGTTTCCAACTATGTCCGTGTATGACAACCACTGGAGAACAAGTAAAGCATAAGTTCTGTTTTATTATTACGTGGTTCCTCAGTTATTCCTGCTGTCAGCAAACGGCGTGCCACCGTTCAATTGGCACTGGCGTCACGTACCTTAAAGGGACCTTGCCCCCCAGGCACATAAAACACCTGCAACATCCAGGGCACCTCATCCAACATCAGGCCTGGTCCCTAAGTACAGAGTGTGCCCCAGAGGACTTTTGTGCCAGCCTCTCCTTCACTGCTGTATGCCTGCCCAGGGTTTCCATACATAACTGTGAGTAACCCTCGCTTGCCATTGACCGTGACCTCACATTCGCAATACCCTGCAGGTCTGGCGTACCGCACAAATCAGCACTGATATCTAGGCCGTGTGTGTCGCCTATATTTAGTCCAAATTGCAGTTACAGTCAGTTTCTGTATTATACAAACTCTGCTTGCTGTGACCAGTGTGAAGCAAATCAACACTGATATCTAGGCCGTGTGTGACGCCTATATTTAGTCCAAATTGCAGTTAGTCAGTTTCTGTATTATACAAACTCTGCTTGCTGTGACCAGTAAGAAGCAAATCAGCACTGATATCTAGGCCGTGTGTGACGCCTATATTTAATTCAAATTGCAGTTACAGTCAGTTTCTGTATTATACAAACTCTGCTTGCTGTGACCAGTGAGAAGCAAATCAGCACTGATATCTAGGCCGTGTGTGAGGCCTATATTTAATCCAAATTGCAGTTAGTCAGTTTCTGCTTTATACAAACTCTGCTTGCTGTGACCAGTGAGACGCAAATCAGCACTAATATCTAGGCCGTGTGTGACGCCTATATTTAATCCAAATTGCAGTTACAGTAAGGTTCTGTATTATACAAACTCTGCTTGCTGTGACCAGTGAGAAGCAAATCAGCACTGATATCTAGGCCGTGTGTGACGCCTATATTTAATCCAAATTGCAGTTACAGTCAGTTTCTGTATTATACAAACTCTGCTTGCTGTGACCAGTGAGAAGCAAATCAGCACTGATATCTAGGCCGTGTGGACTGTGGAGAATGAAGCCGGTAACACTTTTATCACCTAGCAGCTAGGAATAAAGACATGACAACCATCTTTTGTTGGGTAAGAGTCGGTCACAGCTTTATTACTCATCTCTTTCTCAAACCAACTTTTATTTAATACTCCAACCAACATGAACAAATTTGGAGTCTCCAGAAGCAGTATGCCCCACAGACTCCCTCTGTGGGCAAGTCCGCCTTCTTCTCCATTTTTCCATTAATCACCGACCTCTGCTGTGACTTAGTATCATAATCTGAAATTGAAACAAAGAAACATTTGTACCATTGATCACCAAAACCAGGGCGGGAGGGTGGGGAGCGGTCTGCTGTAGCCGTAGAGGAAGAGGCAGAGCCCTGCCAAGCCCCCTCTTTTAACCTATGCGGCGCCTACCACTTATCCCCACCAATCAATAAACAGGGGAGGCAGCCTGGTGAGAAACCTACTATGTAAATAGGCGGCCCAATTGTGTGGGGGAGCTACCCCACCCCTGGTATACTGCACTTACTCAGACCCTGCTAGCTGCACTCTCCTTAACCCTTTTGTCTCCGACTCCACAGTCCTAGGCGCCTGCACTTAACCCCCTTGGCGCCGCTAAGACTGTGGAGAATGAAGCCGGTAACACTTTTATCACCTAGCAGCTAGGAATAAAGACATGACAACCATCTTTTGTTGGGTAAGAGTCGGTCACAGCTTTATTACTCATCTCTTTCTCAAACCAACTTTTATTTAATACTCCAACCAACATGAACAAATTTGGAGTCTCCAGAAGCAGTATGCCCCACAGACTCCCTCTGTGGGCAAGTCCGCCTTCTTCTCCATTTTTCCATTAATCACCGACCTCCACGGAGGGGCCCGTGTATTCCTACACGGCGCACCGACCCCCACCCAACAAGAACTGTGCCTGCTCAATTCCATCCTGCAAACCGGACAAGAAAATATCTAGACCTATGTCGTTTAAGTGGACACCGTCAGGCCGCATCAAACGCCCGTTATCGCCCTCTAACTGGCGATGGCGTACCACTACCCCTGCTCTGGACCGTATAAAACGTGAAATGCGGTTATTGACCGTGCGTCTGGCTCTCTCTATGGCAGTGGCATCCCTAGCCCCTTGCCACGTAACCCGGGGAATTATTTCTGACCACACGATAATCGCCTCTTGGAAGAAAGAAGGAAGTCTCTCTAAATCAGCTCTTATCAATGTAATCAATTCAGCTATCTTTAGCAGACACAGATCATTTCCACCAGCATGTATTACTAATATCACCGGGGACCGCACTAGATGGCTGCATTCCACCGCCTCCGGAAGAACCTGTGACCAACGTAATCCACGGACACCTCGCCAGCGTGCTTGAATATTCCGGAAGCCCAGACATCGGCCGCCTGGACGACTTTCCGCTCTCTGTCCTGCCCAGAAGATGTATGAATGTCCGATGAAACATACCGTAATCTGGGCTGCATCTAAAAGAAAATTAAATCAATAAATGAGGTCGAACATAGGAAGCAAAGCAGTCAGATTTCCAACGGCCAATCCTCTGAACCTCGGCCTCTGGCAACCCGGCACGAGCCGCCTCGGTGGCTGCCCCAATTCTGAAAGAGTGCGTGCCAAATTCTGAAACTGGTAAGTGCAGAAAAAGGAGGCAGCGGCGAAATATGGATCTAAATTGAAAACGGGTAAGGGGGGTGCCATCATCATGTATCAAGAAGGTAGCTCCACCGGTCGCATAGATATAAACTGAGATACAGCCGCGTGAGGACAAGCTGGGCCGCCAATTTTATGCAATGGAAGCCAGGCCCCCCTACCAAAAACATCCGTCTTGGAGCGTCTGATGAATACCCTTAATGCCGAGTTGTTGATGAAAACATCTGTAGCTGCCAGACCTCCAGAACGGATGGTGGAAGGGGAAACTAGCTCTCCTATACGGAGGGCCGCAAAAAAGGCTAAGCTAAAAGCAGTCTTAAATAAACTCACCTCAAACGGGGACGAACAAATGGAAGGTAGTAATTGGCACATGGTTGATAACAAAGCAAATGAAACCGGGCGACGGCATTCGCGGCGCACATGCTCTTTACGCCAACCCTTAATAGCTTGTCTAATTAAGAAGTGCTGCGTCACATCCTGCCAACCATGTATTTTAAGGTAAAACGAAACTCCCAATAGTCTTCGCTGCGCAACTAAAGCACTAACTCCTTTGGCTCTCATAGACAAAATATAAGAAATGGTCACCTGTAAACATGACTGTGGCAATATAACATTTGCCAAAACCTCTGCCACCGCCCTCCATTCTGCCCACGCCTTACCATGAGCTGCCCATGTGGCTGGTGCCACTGAAGCTTGCACCATACTCATCAGTCGTTGATCGGCAAATCCCAAAGCGGTTCCGGACACGGGATCCCATCTCTGGCTGCCCCCGGCAACAGGGACCTGAATTCCTGCCAACGAAAACGGGAGAGAGCGTCAGCTATAGGGTTGTTTACTCCTGGCACATGCCGAGCTCGGAACCAGACATTGAATTCTAGACATCGGAGGACCAGGTGACGGAGTAGTGATAGAACTGGAAGGGAAGAAGAGGTTAATGAGTTGATACAGCAGACCACCGCCATGTTGTCCGTGTAAAAACATACACGCCTGTTTCGGAAACAGGGGGCCCATACGTTGATGGCTACAATAATCGGAAACAGCTCCAGTAGCGTGATGTTGGTGCAGAGGCCCCGCAATCGCCACGCGTCAGGCCATGGTGCAGCGCACCACTCCTGGCCTAATATTGCACCAAAACCGGTGGACCCGGCAGCATCCGTAAATAATGACAAATCCGGAGATGCAACTTCCTTGGACTGATAACAAGTGTGACCATTATATTGGCATAAAAAGAAACTCCAGACCTGCAAATCTAATTTCAGCTGCTTGGTCAACCGGATGTGGTGAGAAGGCTTTTTAACCCCGCAGGTGGACAGTGATAGTCTACGAGAAAAAACCTGAGCCATCGGCATGATGCGACAAGCAAATACCAATAATCCCAGTAATTCCTGCATTTGTCGTAGTGTCACTGATTTTACCGAGATGCAACCCAATATCAAGGCCGATAACTTTTGCAATTTGTCGCTTGGTAGGCGAAAAACCATCAAATTGGTATCGATTTCAATACCCAAAAACGTGATGATTGTCGACGGACCAACCGTTTTATCCTCAGAGAGGGGGACCCCAAAACGAGCCATGTAAAAACGGAATGTATCCAGGAGGAATTGACACTGTCTTGAATTGCCCGGGGAAACGAATAGAAAATCATCCAAATAATGGATAACATTCTGTGAGGATGTTTCAAAACGTATAACCCATTCCAAAAAGGTACTGAACAATTCAAAATAATGACATGATATAGAGCAACCCATCGGCAGGCATGTGTCATAATAATAGGCATCGTCCACCATGCATCCCAATAGATGATAACAATCGGGATGTACGGGGAGTAAACGGAAAGCTGCTTCAATGTCAGATTTAGCCAACAATGCGCCCTTTCCCGCACGGCTAACCAGAGCTACAGCCTTATCAAATGACACATAGGACACCGAAGATTCCTCCTTGGATATACCATCATTCACAGATGAGCCCTTTGGAAAGGACAAATGATGGATCAATCTGAATGAACCTGACTCTTTTTTAGGTATAAGGCCTAAAGGGGATATGCGTATGTTTTTGAACGGAGGGAACTTAAACGGTCCTACTATACGCCCTAAAACGACTTCTTTACCTACTTTGCTTCTTAGTTCCTCTGGGTTATCCTTTGCAGATTTCAAATTATCGCCAATAGTAGGCAGGGAAGAAAAATAAAACGGAATGAAAAAACCTGACGTGAAACCAGAACGCAGTTGAGCAGCCGCTTGCTCATTGGGGTATTGGTCTAGCCACGGGGACATCGCGTGCACGCTCACCGGGGTCTTTCCCTCCGGCAGCAGTGTGGGCTTTATGTACTGAGAGCTGGCGCTGACATCGGATAGCCGCATGTGAGCCTCCACAGACGGAACATTCATGCTTGTATTTGCATAGGGCAAAAAATTTACAATGTCCCTCGTTATATAACCAGCAGGCCCCTGGCCTGCGCACGGCCACTGCACCATATGCATTTGCTGAGGGAGCAGTGGCCGCCGAAGGAAAGGGTTGCGTTTTCTGTGACATCATAAGGCGGAGCCATAGATCTGCTGCTTTAACCCCCCAACCTATATCTGGTTGCAAGGCTAACCTTCGGCGGAACTCTTCGTCATACCGCCACCAAGCGGAACCGCCATGCGCCTTAAACGCGCTATAGATAGAGTCCATGTAGACAAAAAGGTCCGCCGAAAGTTCTGGGCGGCGTTGAGCCATGGTATAACCTAAAACCGCAAATGCTTGTATCCAATTACCTATGGTACGCGCAACTTTTGGTCTGCGATCTATAAAACGCTCAGCATTGGGGCGCCTTTCTTTATCCACCGTATGTTGATCCACAGAAACTAACGACCATATGTCAATATACTGGTTAGTCCATATTTTATTTTTGGTGTCCTCATCTAAATGAGCTCCCAACGGCGTTAAGCCGCAAAATATGGACTCTTTATGATCACTAGGCCGGGATTTGTTGGGCAGAGGAACAGTGGAGGGCTGAGCAGAGGGGTCTAAATGTGCTAATAATGCCCTAAGCGCTGGGACCAATCCTTTGGTTGCTGTATCACCGCCCCATGCCCCAGTAAAATTGTACTCACCAGTAGCTGGATTCTGAGGTGTAGGAGTGCTAGAACTCGCCTGAGGAACAGCTGTTGGAACCGCGCTGGCAGGCTCTGCCACGCGGGAAAGCCTTCTTGACTGGCGTCTGGGGGCCCGCATACTTCTAACATGTGACCTGCCGGATTCCGAGCCGCAGGAGCTCAAGTCAGACGATGAAGGCGACCTCCATCTTGCCGATCTGGACCGTGTCGAACGGCTGGTACGGCTATGAGCTCTGGATGCGTGGCGGGAATGGCGGCAACGGCGAGAACCCGACCTGCGCCTTTCTCGGCGGTCGTGCGACACTGCAGGTGATCTATGCTGCGAAGAGTAGCGTGGGGCCGGCTCCTGTACAGGAGCGGTAGCTGTCATGGACATGAGTTCATTATTAACTGTCATTGATGTGCTGGGAAAGGGGGGGGAGTTTGCCTGCAGCAGTGGTAGGAGGGTAGGAGCACCAGCAACAGGCGGCTGTATTATAAGGCCTTGAGAAGGTATGCCCAGAGGCATGGGCTGCCTTTCAGGCGAAGGTACTGCCACACTAGCATTAATAGGTGCCTCACCTGCCTGTTCTACTACCATATTTGCATGAGCATGCGGTATAATCGCATTCTCCTCAGCCGAGGAGCGCTCACACTGCCTGTTGCCCATGGTGAGGTGTGCGGTGGGAGAAGGAAGGAGGGGCTGAGACACTGCCGGCGGGAACTGTGGCTGCTGTAACCGCGGCACCGGAAGTGGAGGAATAGTGGGCGTGGCCTGCGGCCGTGTAGGCCGAAGCGCTGGAGTCCTCCGAACCCTGGACACCAGAGGACCCCTGCGCTGCTGCTGCCGACTTCTCCCAGTGCGGCGAGGTACAGGGGGGCTAGAGGGACTAAGTTGGGCGGGTGGGCGGGTATTCCTGGTGGGCCGCCTGCCACCCGGTTGCTCCGCTATCACTGCACCAGGGGCGGGCGGGGGGATAGGAGGCAGAGGCGCTTGTATGCCCGCAAACATGCGAGCAAGGAAAGCCGCGCCCTCTTTCTGTAAGTGAGCAGCGAGAGCTGCCATAAGCTGCTCCTCTGTGGCCATACCTGCTGACGGAGCGGTCTGCTGTAGCCGTAGAGGAAGAGGCAGAGCCCTGCCAAGCCCCCTCTTTTAACCTATGCGGCGCCTACCACTTATCCCCACCAATCAATAAACAGGGGAGGCAGCCTGGGGAGAAACCTACTATGTAAATAGGCGGCCCAATTGTGTGGGGGAGCTACCCCACCCCTGGTATACTGCACTTACTCAGACCCTGCTAGCTGCACTCTCCTTAACCCTTTTGTCTCCGACTCCACAGTCCTAGGCGCCTGCACTTAACCCCCTTGGCGCCGCTAATGAAGCCTATATTTAATCCAAATTGCAGTTACAGTCAGTTTCTGTATTATACAAACTCTGCTTGCTGTGACCAGTGAGAAGCAAATCAGCACTGATATCTAGGCCGTGTGTGACGCCTATATTTAATCCAAATTGCACTTACAGTCAGTTTCTGTATTATACAAACTCTGCTTGCTGTGACCAGTGAGAAGCAAATCAGCACTGATATCTAGGCCGTGTGTGACGCCTATATTTAATCCAAATTGCTGTTACAGTCAGTTTCTGTATTATACAAACTCTGCTCCCTGTGACCAGTGAGAAGCAAATCAGCACTGATATCTAGGCCGTGTGTGACGCCTATATTTAATCCAAATCGCAGTTACAGTAAGTTTCTGTATTATACAAACTCTGCTTGCTGTGACCAGTGAGAAGCAAATCAGCACTGATATCTAGGCCGTGTGTGACGCCTATATTTAATCCAAATAGCAGGACTGCTGGTATTTAGGAAAGGACAAAGGAGAGCTAAGAACCGGGCCGGCACCTCTGCCTACCTGTAGCTCCCCTTACTTAACTGACCCATATAATAACACGCAGGACAACAGGTAACCTTTTAGCTGGGTGATGATCGGCCACAGCTTATTTATTTTATACGGCAAAACCAAATAACATCTTGGAGTGGTATGCCAACCGCCGGACTCCCGGCGGGCAAGTACGCCATCAGCCATCTCCAACACTCCGCTGTATCAATTGCCGCCAGCTGTGACTTCATACCTCAAATCATACCGCCCTTCTTAAAAGAAGAAGACAATGTAAATAACATAAAACAACGGTAAAAGGTCCAACCCTTCTTTAAGTTATTTCTCATATCATCGTTATTCCTTTAACTTCCCTTTATTTAAACTTTTTTTTTTTTTTTTAACAGAAACAAGGAAACTCCCCGCTGAGATACCCATTCAAGGGCGGGAGGGTGGGCAACTCGGCTTCCGGTGCAAAGAGGAAGTGCAGCAGCAGGGGAGGGGGTTATATACCCTGCTAAAGGGAGGAGACATCTCCTACTCGTCCCCCAGTGACGTGCCACCATACCTCCATTAACCCCTCAGGCACCTAAAAGAAACCGGCAAGGTGCACCATATGACCCACGGCTAGGAAGGGGAAAAGGGTGGGGACCACCAGTCCCTAAGCACCCTCCCTAGAAGTCGGGCGCTTGCCATTACAGTCAGTTTCTGTATTGTTCAAACTCTGCTTGCTGTGACCAGTGAGAAGCAAATCTACACTTATTTCTAGACAGTGTGTGAGTAGAGTTGAGCGAACCCGAACTGTAAAGTTCAGGTTCGTACCGAACTTTAGGTTTTTCGGCACCCGGACCCGAACCCGAACATTTACGTAAAAGTTTGAGTTCGGGTTCGGTGTTCAGCGCTTTTTGAAAGGCTGCACAGCAGCCAATCAACAAGCGTCATACTACTTGCCCCAAAAGGCCATCACAGCCATGCCTACTATTGGCATGGCTGTGATTGGCCAACTGCAGCATGTGACCCAGCCTCTATTTAAGCTGGAGTCACGTAGCGCCGCCCGTCACTCTGCTCGGATTAGTGTAGGGATAGGCTGCAGCTGCTGTGAGGGAGAGATCAGGGAGAAATCTTATGAAGAACTGCTTCTTTACTCAGCGATCTACAGCAAATGTGTTTTTTGGGTGCAGTGCACAATTGTTTTAGGCCTGCCCTGAGCCAACTACTACTGAAAACAAACTTTTTTTTCTTCAGTTAGTCAATATCAATACATAATCGGCAGCCATTTTATGCAACGATAGTGCACCAGCACAGGATATCTGCATGTCTGCAAGTCCAGAAATACTGCTTTGAGACACTGGGGTTAAAAAAAAACACTTTTTTTCATATAGTGCACATCTAGGATTAGACGTGCATAAGTGAGTGTCACATTTAGGCCACAAATACGGCTTTTTGATTACTGGGGTTATAATAACCCTCTGATATAGTGCACATCTGGGATTAGTCGTGTATAAGTGAGTGTCACATTTAGGCCAGAAATACGTTTTTTTGGTTACTGGGGTTATAAAAACCCTCTGATATACTGCACATCTGGGATTAGACGTGCATAAGTGAGTGTCACATTTAGGCCACAAATACAGCTTTTTGCTTACTGGGGTTAAAAAACCCTCTGATATACTGCACATCTGGGATTAGACGTGCATAAGTGACTGTAAAATTTAGGCCACAAACACCGCTGTCATATAGAGTTTTAAAAAATGGAGTGCAATATCCTACATCAGGGTTTTTATTGGCGGTTAATTATTTTTAACAGACTTAACCACTTTTTACTTTGCTTGGTGAACGCTAACTATGAGGCAAACATCTAATAAGGGACACGGTCATGGTCGTGGTGGTGGTGTTGGTGGAGCCTCTGGTGCAGGGAGAGGACGTGGCCGTTCTGCCACAGCTACACGTCCTACTGAACCTACTACTTCAGGTCCCAGTAGCCGCCAGAATCTACAGCGATATTTGGTCTGGCCTAAGGCCTTTCTAAGGATGGTAAGGCCTGAGCAAGTACAGGCGCTAGTCAATTGGGTGGCCGACAGTGGATCCAGCACGTTCACATTATCTCCCACCCAGTCTTCTGCAGAAAGCACACAGGTGGCGCCTGAAACCCATGCCTATCAGTCTGTCAC
Organism: Bufo bufo; assembly: GCF_905171765.1. Classification (NCBI taxonomy): domain Eukaryota; kingdom Metazoa; phylum Chordata; class Amphibia; order Anura; family Bufonidae; genus Bufo; species Bufo bufo. The sequence continues at coordinate 246,001,100 of NC_053389.1, read as the reverse complement.
ATCACCCCCGTGCATATCGGGGAACCTGTCTGAGCCTCAAGTCATGCAGCAGTCTCTTATGCTGTTTGAAGACTCTGCTGGCAGGGTTTCCCAATGGCATCCACCTAGCCCTTCCCCAGGGGTGGAAGACATAGAATGCACTGACGCACAACCACTTATGTTTCCTGATGAGGACATGGGAATACCACCTCAGCACGTCTCTGATGATGATGAAACACAGGTGCCAACTGCTGCGCCTTTCTGCAGTGTGCAGACCGAAAAGGAGGTCAGGAAGGAAGACTGGGTGGAAGACTATGCAGGGGACGATGAGGTCCTAGACCCCACATGGAATGAATGTCATGCCACTGACTTTCAGAGTTCGGAGGAAGAGGCAGTGGTGAGACCGAGCCAACAGTGTAGCAAAAGAGGGAGCAGGGTCCAAAAGCAGAGCAGCTGTCGCCAAAACAGTTCGCCTGCTACTGGCCACTGTCACCAGGGACCGAGCACACCAAAGGCAGCTTCAAGAAGTTCCCTGGCATGGCACTTCTTCACACAATGTACTGACGAAAAGACCCAATTGGTTTGCACGCTGTGCCATCAGAGCCTGAAGCGAGGCATGAACGTTCTGAACCTTAGCACAACCTGCATGACCAGGCATCTACATGCGAGACACGGGCTGCAGGCCCCTCCTGCTCCCTCTTCTGCTGCTGCCTCGGCCTCTTCCTCCGCCTCTGGAGGAACGTTGGCACCTGCCGCCCAGCAAACAGAGGATGTGCCACCAACAACACCACCTCAGTCACCAAGCATCTCCACCATGTCACACGGAAGCGTTCAGCTCTCCATCTCACAAACCTTTGAAAGAAAGCGTAAATTCCCACCTAGCCACCCTCGATCTCTGGCCCTGAATGCCAGCATTTCTAAACTACCTTTGAAATGCTGTCATTCAGGCTGGTGGAGACGGACAGCTTCAAACAGCTCATGTCGCTTGCTGTCCCACAGTGCCTCGTTCCCAGCCGCCACTATTTCTCCATGAGAGCCGTGCCCTCCCTGCACAACCAAGTATCGGATAAAATCAAGTGTGCACTGCGCAACGCCATCTATGGCAAGATCCACCTAACCACAGATATGTGGACCAGTAAGCACGGCCAGGGACGCTATATCTCCCTAACTGCACACTGGATAAATGTAGTGGCGGCTGGGCCCCAGGTGGAGAGCTGTTTGGTGCACGTCCTTCCGCCGCCAAGGATCGCAGGGCATCATTCTTTGCCTCCTGTTGCCTCCTCTTCCTACTCGGGTTCCTCCTCCTCCTCTTCTACCACCTCCTCATCTGGTCAGCGACAGACCTTCACCACCAACTTCAGCACAGCCTGGGGTAAACGTCAGCAGGCCGTTCTGAAACTGATGTGTTTGGGGGACAGGCCCCACACCGCTCAGGAGTTGTGGCGGGGTATAGACAACAGACCGACGAGTGGTTGCTGCCGGTGAGCCTCAAGCCCAGCCTGTTGGTGTGCGATAATGGGCGAAATCTTGTTGCAGCTCTGGGACTAGCCGGTTTGACGCACATCCCTTGCCTGGCGCATGTGCTGAATTTGTTGGTGCAGAAATTCATTCACAATTACCCCGGCATGTCAGAGCTGCTGCATAAAGTGCAAGCCGTCTGTGCGCACTTCCGGCGTTCTCATCCTGCCGCCGCTCGGCTGTCTGCTCTACAGCGTGTTTGGAAGATGCGCGACTACAGGCGCACGCTGGTAGACGCGCTCCTGAGAGCATTCCCGACTGACGCCGGGGGACAAGTGGAAGCACAAGGCGAAGGCAGGGGAGGAGGAAGATGTCGCCAACGCAGCTGTGTCAGCGCCACCACATCAGAAGGCAGGGCCGACATGTGGAAAAGCTTTGTCACCTTGCCGCAACAACCGGCCCCAACTGCTGATATGGAGCGTGTTAGCAGGAGGCAGCATTTGAACAACATGCTGGAACAGTACCTGTGCACACGACTACACGTACTGACTGATGGTTCTGCCTCATTCAACTTCTGGGTCTCCAAATTGTCCACATGGCCAGAGCTTGCCCTGTATGCCTTGGAGGTGCTGGCCTGTGCAGCGTGTGGGCACTGCTTAAAAACACTTTTTTTAATATTATTATGAGTACTAGGTTGTTATGTATAACTTTGCATTTGTGTATCTGCAAAATCCCTGTTAACAGGCCTATTAGGTGTAATTTATACATCCCGCCACTAGATGGGGATAAAGTTCAGGTCATATATATACCTAGGTCAGGCCTAGTTAGTCAGTTGAGATCCTAGTTGAGACCAGGAGGGAGATGATGATCAGGATAGCTAGGAAAATGTAGTCAGAAGAGAGCAGATCTGAGGTAGTCAGATCAAATTAGTGGGAGAAAAGATAGAGTGAAGACTTCGCAAGACATATTAGTGAGTGGAGCCAACTTCGCTAGGAGGTGTTACTCAGATGTTAGGCGCAGAAGAGCGTTTTCCTTCTGTAGCTGGACTATAGACTTGCATCCCTGACCAGTAGGAGAAGAGTTTGCCTCCCTGGAAAAGAAACAAGCATTCCTAGGAATTCATCGGTGATAAGAGCCATTATTGAGGGCCACAGACACCTTTGCATGGTGGAGGTTTTATAGCTTCAGGCAGCCACACCAACCTTCTAAGAGACAGTTGAGTTTTCCTGTCTAAAAACATTTAGCTTGTAGGGAAAGACAAGGAATAGGATCCAAAGCATCTAACGGAATCAGGTACACCTAACCCACTGCTCCAAAAACCCAAGAAACCTGACAAGCCTAAAACAGTGGATTTGCAGAATTAACTCTGTACCATCTATAGACTGCATAATTGTACTGCTGCAACCAAGAGACATCCAAAGTAAAAGTTGTGAGTGGCATCTTACCATTGTCTACCTCATTATTACTACCTATGGTTGTACCACCATTAACGGTACTGGCGTAACGAAAAAAACCATCAAGGGACTCAGCCGCAACAAGCACCCTAAGCACCCCTAACATCAAGGGCACCTCAACCACCATCTTGGCTGATGCTTCCTACCCCAGAGCGTGCCCCGGAGGATTTCGTGCTGTCCACCTCAACACTGTGCTGCCAGCCCAGGGAGGCTATCTGCTAACCGTGAGTAAACTGATGAACTGTGTGTTTTACTATTTGACCCCTCATCGGTCCACCGTGCACCTCACGTGATGCCCCTGCAACTGGCTGGCTGCATAACTTTTTATTGGCGTCACGAACAGGATAATTAACCCTTGCGCCATATTTGAGAGACTGTCGCATGTGAATAAGCCCCTTTATTTGCTTGAGAGACTTTTGCTTATTGTGCGCTGTTTTGGGGTCCAGAACTGTCCAAATTGATTGCAAAGTATATGGAGGTGCTATACTAATCCCCAGCATCAAAATCGCAGTGTCAAAAGTGAGAAAATTCAACATTTGTGCGTCACTATAACTGCTTGCTGTCAGTGAATAGACTGTTACTGTTCAATTAATATGGCCGCCGGAGCTCCGATTTGAAAAATAACACTGCGCCATCACTGTGTGCAAATTGGCGACACCCCCTGCAGAGCGGGAAAACCAGTGTGCCGCCCCTTTATGCAAAGTTGTCCGGTTAAAGCCCACCCTACCTGTACTGTGTGGGTTCTGAGAGGCGGACCCTGTATGCAACACCGCACCGCCCTCCTTGCCCTAGGAAGAGTCCTACCATTAAAACAAAATGGGTGGAACTATGTGTGGCTTGACAATTTGCCTACCTATAAACAGTTGGGACGAAAGCGCAGACACAGATATAGTCCCCTATGAACCTCTTTATGTACAAAAGACTGCCCAAGTATTGTGTGTCACCAAACAACCAAATCCAATAGGGGTACTGACCGATATTGTGCCGAAGGTCCGACTTGCTGAGACCGCCCCCCGTGTGGTGGATGGTGGTTGCGCCGCTCCTGTCATTCAAACAGATCTGGGAGGGGGGCCTGGAACTTTGGAGGAGCGTGACGTGCGTGCGCACGCTAGAAGCAGAAGTACCGATCGCTGCAGAGAGAGAGAAAGTGCAGGAGCAGCATGGCTAAAAAATCTGAGCGCTTTGCATCTGAAAGTGATTCCGGACGGAAACCGGTCACTGCTATACCTTGGACCCCCACAGAGATGACTCCGGAGCTGCAAGTTCGAGTGCAGGAGTTGTGGGATCGTCACTGGAGGGAGCGCAGTGAAGACCGTGGCCCTAAGTCTGCAAAAGACAGTGCAGGTCAGCATGCAGCCGCGACGCCGCGACCCCAGTCTCATAAATCAGCCGAAAGGTCCGGTCACTCTGAGAAGGTACCCACCATAACGTGGCCCACCATGGAGCATACCGCGCTCTGGGCAAAGTTGTCAGCAGAGATAAAGTCTGCCCGGCTGCCGCGTAATCATGCTTGTAAGCATTATAATGAAGTACGCAAACTGGGCCGAGTACTGAATTTCTGTAAGCAGAGAGGATTTGGGTTCATCCGTGACTTATCAACAGATCGTGAGTACTATGTGAACCGCCGGTCTGTAAAGAGAAAGGAACTTCCCCCTTGGCTGCATAGCCTGTACATTGGCGAGGTGGTTGAGTTCACCCCTGCAGAGGGTACATGTGGGCCCTATGCCACTGCAGTCCGTAGACCAGGCCAACCTACAGAGCCCCAGGAGCCTACTCAAGACTCTGAATCCGAGGAAGTGTCAGAAAACAAACTTCCTACTGCCCCTGCGCAGCCGCCTGATGCAAAGTACATACCACCCAGTACAATCCGGAACCAATACGCTACTGGGTTTGCAGGAACCAATATCCTTTGGCAACCCGCCATTGTCACCAAAGATCCAGACACCAAACCCAAACCCCAAAGAGAAATGGTTAGAAGAAAAAGGCCCGAGCCACAAACCCTCAATACTACTGCAGAGGTCTGTGAAATGTTGTTTCAGCAGCTAGCTGTACAGCCCCCACAAAGAATCGTAGTCCCACTTTATGGAGGGTGTAACGGATCTCCTGGCACCCCGACTGGGTACCTCCGTCGATGGATGCTCCTAGTGCTTCCCGAGGACTCCAAGCACTCCACTTGACACCGTAAGCACTGCAGACCCCACGAACCGCCGAAGCTTGGTTGAGTTCTCGCCGTCTCCTACCCACCCTGGACCTACGACAAGGCTCCAGGCTCCAGTGGGTGAACCTCTCCTAAATCCAGAGAGCAGGAACAGCTCTTACAAGAGCTAGTAGTTATAGCCAGGGGAATATACAGGTCTCCATAGTTCTCGGTCCATAGTCTGTAGGAAGGAGGCTGGCCCTCAGGCTCCTCCAGCAGCCCCAGTGACGGTTCAGTCCGTCACAGAGGGGAATCGGCTGGTCCCTCAATACCAAAGAAGTCGTCTGAGAGTCCAAATCCTATTCCGATGGATGTGTCTTCCTGCTCGGATCCCTACAATTAAGTAGGCCGTCTTATCCGTAATATGGAGCAGGAGCTGCTATTGTTTGAGAGGACTTCTCTTCCTGTTTTGCATTGAGCCCCTCTCTAAGTTCTTTTGCAAGGACTCCATCAAGAACTCCACCTACCTCAAAAATGTTGCACTACTGGTGTGTTTTACCATGTTTAACCCCTTTTTACCCCATTTTCAGGTTATCAAGGGACTTATTTAATGCAACGGTTAAAGTAAAGTACCCAGAAGGACTTTTCCGTGCTCAATTGTTTTACAACAACATTTTTGCACTTTTAAAATGTTTTTATACATGTTTTATACCCCATTTTAGGAATGGACTTTTTCTACCCTTATGTGAGATCATTCTCTTATAACCATTTTGGCCGTAACACATCTGCTATAAAAAGGAAAAATGTATGTGGTATATTTTATATTCTAAATAGTATTGGACCGACACTCAGACATATGGGTTCACGCAGAGAGCCAGTATAGTATGATAAAATAGTGCAATTTAATAGAACATAAATTACATAAAAACATACATACACGTAATAGTGGGATGGATGAGGTTTTAACTCAAATAACTCATATAAAGTCCATACAAATTGTTGAGGTCAATGTCCCATGTTTGTACGAATATTTTTGAATAATCGATTGCAAACTCTATCCAAATGGTAAATAGGAAAAATCGATAGGAAAAATAGATAGGAAAAAATCGATAGTACACAGTCTTAAACTGTAATGAGTAGGGTACTCACTTTTTGCGCAGTCCTGTGGCGTCCCACGTGTAAGAGCGCTTACCTTGGTGTCGGTTTAGTCAGATGCAAACAGCAAAGTGTAATTACTTAGCTGACGTCATGAAATCGGATCTCCGTATGATCGCTTCAATTATCGCGAGATGAGCTGTTTCTTTTTCTTTCTCTTTCAAATAGTACAGACTCTGTCAATCGCGGTTGAAATTGTAGTGAAGCTTCAATCTTTTTAGTCGTGGATTATTGTCAGTCACCAGCCGTTAAGTAAAATCGACCACCAGAAATTTTTGCTTACTTTTGTTTCAAATGATGATTTCCTAGGTCTTTTTCAATATTACATGGCCATGCTTCAAATTTCGGACTCTTTATGGATATCCCATCGATCCCAGACGCGTTTTGAAATAGATCCCTATTTCTTCCTCAGTGGGTCTGTCCATATTCAAGAGTCCAAGACCTTATATACTTGTCTGTTGATTGCTGGGGCGGATCCCAGCAAATCAAGCAAAAGGCGCAACACATGGATCAGGGGTGGGTCAACATATGCTCACCACCTCTTTTCTGTCAAAAAATCGCACTGCGGTAATAGTGCGTTTTTAATGCGATTTTTTTCGCATTCACGCGTTTTTGGGAAAATAGTTGCAAATCAGCATATTAATGACAACCAATGTTTCAAAATCGCAATCCCACTTTTAGTTTTTTTAAAAATCAATTAAATACTATAATTTGCACTAGATTTTAAATGATATCAATAAAGTCAATATATGCACTTATACCATACTGGTTTGCAAGTATCCTACATACAATAAAATATAATAAAATTGCATAAAATTATAAAATATATTAAGATTTGGAGTCAGTATCTAAGATGGAGCTGTGTGGGGATGCCCATCACCAAGGGGACATCCCAGTGCTGATAAACAGCCAGACATTGGATATCCCTTCGGCAAGGGGCATCGCCACAAAACTTTTCCCATATTTTTCATAGAAAGCCGAAAATCTCCAATTCGGCATTTAATCCTGCAGGTGATACACTGCCAAACTCAAATATTCGCCTAGACTCCCTCCGTGACATTTTAGCAATATAATTGCCTCCCCTCCAGTGTTTATCCACCTTCTCCAGTGCCGCAAATGTCATACCCCTTGGATCCTGATGGTGAAACTCTTTAAAATGTTTAGATAAGGGATGAGTTAGCGTTCCTTTTTTGATGTTGTTGATATGTCCGGCAAAGCGTACCCTCAAGAGTTGCTTTGTTCTGCCGATATATTGTTTTTGACACGGACACTGGATAATGTAGATAACACCGGAGGAATTACAAGTGAGGCAATCTTTAATGTCAAGGGTAAAATCATTCTGAGTCGACGCGAATCTGGTAGTCTTCTTACTAGATATAGTGCTTCTACAGCCGACACACCTACCACATCTGTAAAAAAAACCTTCATTTGTACCCAATTTTGAAGTGAAACTGTCTTTTTTATATGATTTTGCAATGAGCAGGACACTGGTACAGTGGGTCAGCTATGCAGTGGGTCAGGATATATGTGTAGTAGTTTGTGACGCCAATTGCAGCTTGCGCAGGTACTGTAGAAGGGCCCTTTAAGATGTAATAACTCACGTACCAGGTGAGGAATGCCAGAGGGGAATAATGTCTCTGTGTAGTAGGTATTGTGTCAACGGTCTCTCCTACCTTGGTACGGCTGGACTCCTGGATCCTGGCTCACTTGCAATGAAATTGAGTGTGGTCAGTAAGAGTAACTGAGGAACTTTGGTAGTAAGGAATGAGATCCAGACTGATGATATAATCCAACTTGTCTTTACTTAATGGCAGCTTGAATCCATACAGGTACAGCAATAGTCTTGGGTCCCAGCAGGTATTGGCAATATGTGGCAGGAATCAATATGTATTCTGCTTCTATTCATATGCCTAGAGAATCTGGCAGGTATCTATCTTCTGCTCTGTCTGTCTTCTGCTTGGTGTGGGCCTGACTAGCTGAGGAGGTATTTGACTTCTCCTGGTCTCTGGATAAACACTCACAGTTCTGCTCGCAGGGGATGGTTGTTTTCCTGGAGATCTGTAGATCTGGAGGTGGCTGCTTGCTTTGTCACCAGCTGAGGTAGAAGACTCAGGCTGGGAAGAGTGCTCCTTGGCCTCAGCCGAGGCTGGATCCTAGGTTGGGATCCCTGTTTCTGGGTGCTCCTACGAACACACCCTTCCCCTAGCAGGGGGCTGGTACACACTCTAACTAACTTCCTCTCCTCCCAATGCGGTAGGATGTGGGGACATTCCACTCCTCCTCAAAGAGGGGGAAGCTAGCCTGGAATGAACTATTCCAGCCTAGGTATACTAAACTGACTATGGTCTGCTGAACATATTGCTGCCACCTGCTGGTGTACATGGAAATGAAAGCTAATACATTATACAGGCCTGGAAAATACATATAATAAGGAATGCATTGTTAGATCACACAAGATGGCAATACATATGCACCTGACATGATGTAGCAGGGAGAAAGAGTTTAGTGACATACTCTGGGATGTTACATACCCCTTTACTTTAAGTTAAGCCGTCCTCGGCTTACGTCTAGGATGGTGGAGGATTTAGCTCTGGGTACCCAATAAATACAAAGTGCTGCGTGAATTTACATATAAAGACATACGTAGACAAAACATGAAACGGCTTTCCCCAGGTTCCTGCCCGCTAGAGTAAGGTGTCCAACACACAGTTTCCTTCTCTTGGTATAACCAGGTAACCTAAATACTGCACAAAGCAAAACCTTTACTGACTGACTTTGTATGTCCTGAGCTCGGTAGACATCAAAGAAAGCATGGGGGTGTCTTTACTCCGTAATCCCACCATTGTGAAATGGAATGCCTGCAAATAGAAGGGTGGCTTTATCCTGTATTCCCTTCCCTGCACCATAGCCTGAAGAAATTTGGCTTGTAGCACGATCACTATGATGACTATGGGGAAGCTAAGTTGTGGCTCTAAGGCTTGAGGCGCCTTACCTTAGGCAAAAGGCTCAGAAGGGGAGGTATGTATCGTCTCCGTATCGTCTGGAAAGTAACAGGAGGAGGGCCTTTAATCCTGTGCGCTCCTGGAAATGAGACACCAAAGGATGGGAACAATCCTGAACATTTAATAAGTGGGAAGGAGCAGCCTAGGGCTTCTAACGATTCCCGAAGCAGCAGGGGTACCCGTGAAATAACTGGACCTGCCTGGACTTACCACTTGGTCCTACCCTGGGTACCTATGGGTATATATCACCGGGTGTAGGCCATTAGTATTCAATGTCCCTATGATGACAGTCCGAATAAGGGGGGAGAGAACAAGAGCTGTAAAAAGGCACACTTTAAGTAAGTTGCTACATTTTTGTCAAGTGCAATGGTTAAGTGCAATTGTTCTAAACAGTGCATAAATTCACATTGTGGCACCTGGAAGAATAATACACACAATGGGCAGGTTATCTTAAACGTTACAACATCTGTAAACCGGTACAATAGTGCAAAATTATTAAATGGCATGGGAATTGGGTGCAAGCTTTTATGTTGCAATAAAACATTTTATAATAAAAGTAGTGCAATTTATTAGTGCAAAATGAGGCTCAACAATAACTTGAGTCCTGTTTCCTGGAAGTGCTTAAAGTTGTAGAATCCTCTGGAAACTGATAAAAAGTTAATTGTAATCCACAGGGTAAAAGTTAATTGTAATCCAAAGGGTTAAAATGTCATATAAGAGTAGCAGGCTATCAGGTAACCTGAGAAAGGGGATAAAAACACTGAACTTGGACATGAGGGGTTAAGTGCAGATGGGGGGAGTCCTAACAAAACATGACCATCAGGGTGAGGACTAAACAGGCAACCTGAAACATAAAACGTTAAAATCACACAAAGGCCAACAGGTCCTCACCCGTCAGGTAACAGTCCATGGAGTGGCTCCCAAATGTCACTGATGTATGTTTTTCCTGTAATGTGACACCTTACAAGAAGGTATCCAGCTCCTCGTCGCTGCTGGAGCTGCTAAACCTCATGAGAGGATGCGCTACTGGTGGCGGCAGGAACTGGCTGTGCGGACAGCCTTGAGAATGCTGCGGTGACTCGCTGTAGTCCGGGATCTCCAGCCGGCACAGAGGAGGATAGGACCTCTTGCTGAAGGGGTTCAGGAAGGTGGGAAGCAGGTTGCTGGGGCTGCTTCCAAGGCAAGATGTATGGGGGCATGAGATATGGCTGGACCTTAGGATTAAAGGTAAGGACAGAGTTGTTGATCTGCCCTACCCTCAGGGTCGGTGGCGCTGCCAAATCTGGGATGAGCGTTGCTGGTTCAGGTTGGGATTGCTCTTTAAATCTCAAACGGCCATCCGGGGTTTCCTGAAGGCCTCTCACTTTGCCCGCAGAGCCTGGATCCTCCTGCCAGGTCTTTGGGACAACGGCAGGGGTGAGCGGTTTGTCCAGCAGGGTCACGCCGGCAGCGAATGGACCCTGTAGTGAGCGCATGGGAGTGTACTCAACCTGGTCTCCCACATACAAGTTGTGCCGGGCCTGGGGCAGGTAATGCAGCTTGACCGAGTGACGGCCCACAAATATTTCGGTACCGGAATAGCTATCTTGTAAAAAGCCCACTCCTCGTTCCACGGAAAACCACAAGACAGTCCCGGTACGCCTGATTAAAGTGGGGTCCCCTGGCTGGGGGTCATCAACTACTTGTTTCACCCACTTCAACAGCCGACTTATACTCCCAGGCCGTCTGGACAAACGCTGTAATCTCATGGGGTACTTCGGGGTTCAGGCTCTTGAGCTGGCTGTAGCTGGGCGGCGGAGTGTAAACACCGGCCGCCTCCGCCACACCAGTAGGTGACGGTCGCGGTGTAGGCCTAGGCCTGGTGGCAGGTGCTGGGGTCTCAGGACGCGGTGCAGGGGCGGACACAGAACGGGGCCTCAGGGAGCGCGGCAGCTCCTAGCTGTTGTTGCGGCCGGTTCCGGTGCCTCCTGGTTGCCATCTGGGGGTGCCATCTTCATCTGGAACACCGGCTTGTCAATGGCGAGGGTTACTGCGTCATACACCTATGGCCTTAATATCGTCGATGTAGCCCTTGCCAGCACGGATCTCTCTCCCCGGGCGCGCCGGCTGATCCTCGCCCTCCTGGAGGTGGTCCTGAGGAGAAACAATTTCCTCTTCAGGGACACCTTCTACCAGCAAAAGCGGGGTGTGGCGATGGGGTCCAATGTGGCCCCCACCTACGCAAACATCTTCATGGCGGAGGTCGAGGATCGTCTGGTGTATCGCTCCAGATTTTTTGAGAGGGTTCTGTGCTGGTGGCGCTACATCGACGACATATTCTTAATTTGGACGGGTACCATATTGGAACTCGATGAATTCCATACGCACCTGAATTCTGGAGTCCGGGACCTGCAGTTCACGGTGACACATTCTGTCAGTGAGCTGCAGTTCCTTGACGTCCGAATTCTGGTGCGGGAGGGAATGATTATAACCGATCTGTTCCAAAAACCCACGGATAAAAATACCTTATTGATGTATGACAGTAGCCATCCTTCCAGTATGGTGAACTCCCTACCATGGAGTCAACTGCTTAGGGTACGACGTATTGTATCTAATGACACTCAGTTTGAACATTAGGGTGGATGAAATGTGCTGTAAGTTTAGGGATAGAGGATATCCTAAAAAATTAAACGCACCAGACAGAAAATTGCGAGCAGTGAACGTAGCTCCACCTTTATAAGGAGGTCCCAGAAACAAGACAGTCCGCGTATCCCCTTTGTGTCAATCTATGGGGGAGACAGTGGTAATATTTCTGCCATCCTTAGACAAGAATGGCAAATTTTGCACAAAGGATTACCCAATGTCATTGAATTTACAGCCCCCCCAATGATGGCCTATAAGAGAAGCCCGAATTTGCGAGACAAAATCGTAAAAGAAGACATAGGGGGTAAGGATATGGAGAGACAGAAGAGACTGGCACCGTTGAGGAGTGGCAATTTCCCTTGCCTTTCATGCTGCCACTGTAGTGGCATCATGAAAGGCGACGGTTTTGCGCACCCTTACAGCGGTAAGTTGTTCAAAATTAGAGGACACTATACATGTAGATCCACTGATGTGGTATACATGATACAGTGCCCTTGCAGCTTGATATACGGGGGGAGACCACGATGGAATTGAGAGAGAGAAATAATCAACATAAAAGTACAATAAGAAAAGGGGCGCTAGATAAACCAGTTGCTAAACATTTCATTGAACATAACCATTCCGGGGGCGTGGCCTGACTGCTATGGTGTGAGGTCGCAAGTTACTTCGGCTCCGCTATCATCCTGACATTATCCTGTCTATCTGACTGCACAGATCCTGCTTTTTTCATCACGCAGCAAGACACACCGGACTGCTGACCTCCCGGTGAGAGCGGGAGGGGTGGGACATGCGGACATTGTACCTGCTGGTGCCGGTGAGCAACCGGAGCCTGGTGCTGCAGGTCGGAGTGACCCCCAGGCTCTCTGCTGGCTGGCCTACTGAAGTAAAACTTTCCCCCACGTGTCTGATGTGACGGGCGCCATCTTAACCGCAGGTCAGAGGTTCGGGGCCTTCTCTCTCCACTACTGGTGCTGGACTTACCGTGCCGTGGACCCTCCTGTCCTTCTGCTTTTCTGTACCTGCAATATAAGAGGATCATACCTGGAGGGGAAGATCGCTGTGCTGGGAAGTGGTGAGGCTGTTCCTTATCCTACAGTAAAGGTTCATTCACCTCAGTGACGCAGCTGAAGTACGTTTATTCCTGGGGAAAATGAAGGCTGGGGGCCTGCTAATACTGTCACTAACAAACGAGTGGCTGCCTTATGGGCCCGGAAAACAGGCACCTCAGGGCCGGCTATCCCGCCTAAATTAATGCTGGACAATATGAGTCAAACGGAAGATAGAATGGTTGGGGCCCCTTCTACACAGCCGGAGGGAGACTTGGCGAAAGTTATGGCGGCTATCACTGGTTGTCAGACAGCACTCACCGTTAAAATTGATCACGTACAAGCTGATCTAACTCTCCTCAGGCACGATATTGACAAGATAAGGGAGAGAACGACCGAGGTGGAAAGGAGACTAAGTGATGTGGAAGACAGAGCTCAGCGTGAAGATTCTGAAATTCGCACCCTCCAGAATCAAGTCAAGACCCTGATGGCGAAAGTTGAGGACGCAGAGAACCGTAACAGGCGGAACAATGTCCGCATTATGGGTCTACCCGAAAAAGCGGAAGGTACCGCACCTGAGGAGTTTGCGGAGAACCTCATTAAACAAGTCCTGGATCCAATAAATCTCTCAGGGACTTTTGCAATTGAGCGGGCCCACAGGATTCCCACTCGTCCTCTACCTCCGGGGGCCCCACCCCGTCCTTTCATTTTTAAGGTCCTGAACTATAGGGACCGAGATGCTGTGCTGGCGGCTGCCCGACGTCTAAAGGACATACGTTTTGACAACTCCCGGATCTCTTTCTACCCGGAGTTCTCTGCAGAGGTGCAGAAGCAACGTAAACAATTTACAGCAGTGAGGACCTGGCTACGGGAAAAGGGACTTGTCTACGCCATGATGTATCCAGCGCGGCTCAGAATCCAGGATGGTGATCTGGTGAAATTCTTTACCAACCCTGAGGAGGCCTCGGACTGGCTTGACCACAGGGGCTGAGTATAACGAGACGAGACCAGTCGATAGAGAAAATAGGGACGAAGACCCGTACTCAAAGAGACGAATGGGGGGTGGGTATCTAGGCTTGGATGTGTTGGGGTTATCTGGGCAGGGAGGGGGGTGGTACTAGGTGTTTTGGGCTTCTTGGAAGTTTTTTTGTTTGAATGTGAGGAGTGGGTATGGGTGTGTGAATGTATGGCTTGGGTGGTGCAGGTTCTTTTGGGATCATTGTTTTATCAAACCGCCATGATGACGGTCTGTCGGTTCGTCTCCTGAAATGTCAGAGGTCTCAATGACAAAATTAAACGATCTCTGGTCTTTAATTTTTTACGTAATCACAACCCAGACGTACTGATATTACAGGACACACATCTGCAGGGACGCAAACTCTTGGCACTGCGGAGGCCGTGGGTGGGCGCAGCCTACCACGCTGCATATAATTCTAGAGCTAGAGGTGTATCAATTTTGGTGGCGAAATCCCTTCCCTTCCGGTTGCATTATGTGCATAATGATATGTTGGGACGTTTTGTGATTCTTCACGCTGCAATCAGAGGCATTGACTACCTTGTGGTAGGTGTTTATGTTCCCTCCCCCTTTCGGAGGGAAATATTAGATGAGATTATGAGACGTGTAGCATCCTTGGCACCGATGCCTCTGATTGTGCTTGGAGACTACAATGCGGTCCTAGACCGTTCGCTGGATCGGCTTCGCCCCAGTGACACCCACAATGAGACGTTAAGCTCCTGGGCCGAAGTGTTTGATTTAACGGAGGGCTGGAGGTATTGGCACCCGGGGATACGTCAATATTCCTGTTACTCTGCCTCTCACGCAGCACTCTCCCGGATAGACTTAGTGTTCCTTAGATAGAGACCTGTTGTCCTCTCTCGTGGTAGCTGATTATTTGCCAAGAGGTATTTCTGACCATGCCCCCCTGTTGGTAATCCTGAAACAACCCCTTACACCGGCTGAAAGAATATGGAGACTCAATAGTAAATGGCTGGAGGTCCTACCTGTAGTTTGGTCTGCACAGCAAGGTATAAAGGACTATTGGGAATTTAATGAGGGCTCAACTAACCCGTCAGTGGAGTGGGAGGCCTTTAAAGTGGTATTAAAGTGGTATTACGTGGTACTCTGATTCAGGCGATAGCTACGCACAGGAAGGAGTTGAGTGCTACTAGGACACAGTTAGAAGGAGAAGTAGTAGAGAAAGAACAGGCTTTTATTGTAAACCCGAATGCAGAGAGTCGTAGGCTATGGGATGAGACACAGAGGAAACTTAGTTTACACCTAACTGAGTATACCCAGAAGAAGCTATTGTATCAAAGGCGCTTAGTATTTGCTGACGGAGATAAGAACGGGAGTGCTTTGGCCTTCCTGGCTAGAACTGAGACGCCTCAGACGGTGGTCCCGCACATTACATGTGGGGATGGCTCGAGGGTATATCGGCCGGGGGATATCTGCGAGCAGTTTGCCCAGTTTTACGCAGACCTGTATAGCTCTAAAATTAGCTTGACCCCGGAAGAGATCCGATCTTTCCTTTAAGCCATTCCCCTTACACCATTAGCGAGGACAGACTGTGAGTACTTAGAGGGAACTATTGATGAAGGGGAGATTAAAGCTGCGATTGGAGATATGGCAGTGGGGAAATCACCTGGTCCGGATGGCTTCACAGTGGAATGGTACAGATTAGATGCTGAGTTACAATCTGCACGATTGCTAAAACTGTTTAACTACACCTATGAATCCGGTGGGCTGCCTTTATCCTTTGGAGAGGCTACCATTGTGGTTATTTATAAAGCTGGGAAGTCTCCGGACCACTGTGCGTCATATAGGCCTATTTCCCTATCCTCTGGATAGATCATCAGCATCTGATCGGCGGGGGTCCGACACCCGGGACCCCCGCCGATCAGCTGATTGAGAAGGCAGTGGTGGTCCAGCAGCGCTGCGGCCTTCTCACTGTTTACCGCTGGCCCAGTGATGTCACGACTAGTATCAACTGGCCTCGGCGCGGCTAAGCTCCATTCAAGTGAACAGAGCTTAGCCCTGCCCAGGCCATTGATACTAGTCGTGACATCACTGGGCCTGCGGTAAACAGTGAGAAGGCCGCAGCGCTGCTGGACCACCACTGCCTTCTCAATCAGCTGATCGGCGGGGGTCCCGGGTGTCGGACCCCTGCCGATCAGATGCTGATGATCTATCCAGAGGATAGATCATCAGTTAAAACAAAGTGAACACACGATTTATAGTGATTGGTAGATGAGATGAACTGTGACTATCATTGGTGATTTGAGGGGGTGTGTTTTTATATGTGGGGTATATATATGTGTAACAATGTGGATGTCATTAGGCTTGACAAAGGCTGAGTTTCAGCCGAAACGTTGCCGTTTTTACTTGTCTGGGGGTCGCAATAAAAGATTGGAAGATGTTAGATGCTGCCGGTGCCATTTTTTTCTACATTTACTATATGGCCTGTTGGATCAAGGGTCAACGGTGAGGCTGCTGCATTGTTTTTACACATCGACGAAGGATCGCATAGTGCTGCTTCTATTTACATTTATCACCTTTACCTAGTGGGACACTACACATATAAAAGTATGTAAAAACACACTCTGGGCTCATGCCCATGAATGTAAGGGCGCCGTGCCTGTCCTGCGGAAAATAGCCGTGGGGCAGCTGCATGAGGATCGCGGACCCATTCACTTGAATGGGGTTCGCGATCCACATCCGACTGCCCGCACCGCAAAAAAGTAGCGCATGCACTACTTTTTTGCGGTGCGGAGGCACAGCCAGAAGCACCACGGAGGCACTCTGTAGCACTCATACCAGTGAGGACTATTAGGGCTCATGCACACGACCGTGTGCCCGCCGTTGCCGTATTGCGGACCGCATACGGCAGGTCCGCAATACACGGGCACTGGCCGTGTGCGGCCCACATTATGGACCCATTCACTTCAATGGATCCCAATAAAAAGAAAGACGGTCCAGCTTCACTGAAAAATACTTGAGGCTTTATTTAATCCCGTGCAGATAAAAACCAACATACAGCAATGCAGAAAATCGACCGGTTTCGGATCACTGTAGATGTGGATCCTTAGTCATGATGTGCACAGGGCGAGGTCCGGGCTCCTGGCTTCCTGTGGATGAGCGCGACATCTCCTAGTGTTGCTCCATTCACTTCAATGGGTCCAGGATCCGGGATATGAGTGGTACAGAGTGCTTCCGTGGTGCTTCTGGCTGTGCCTCCGCACCGCAAAAAAAGTAGTGCATGCGATACTTTTTTGCGGTGCGGGCAGTCGGATGCGGATCGCGAACCCCATTCAAGTAAATGGGTCCGCGATCCTTATGCAGCTGTCCCACGGTCTGTGTCCGTGAATTGCGGACCGCTATTTGCTGTCCGCAGCACAGGCACAGCGCCCTTACGTTCGTGGGCATGAGCCCAGAGTGTGTTTTTACATACTTTTATATGTACTTTCTATTATTTGGATCTTGATTATTATTTCATTTTATCTTTATCATTTTTTACTTTTATTAAACTTTGCACCTGGGAAGGTAGCAAGCCGAGCGAGGACAGCAGTACAGCGGGGGAGGGATCCGCAGCACCACAACAGGCTGGAAGAGGCAGTGGGGTGGCAAATAGGAGAAGGCAGGCCACACCAAACAGGCCCATAACTGTTCCCCAGAGCACTCCCTTGCGGCAATATCCCTTGCGAAGGGGTAGGTATTCCACAGTCTGGCTCTTTTTTGAGGAAAGTGCGGACGATAAAATAATTGTCATTTGCAACCTGTGCCGTGCCAAAATGAGCAGGGGCGTGAACACTAGCAACATCACCACCACTAGCATGATCCGCCACATGACATCAAAGCACCCTAATAGGTTGGCCGAACGCCTAGGTCCACAATCCGTGTCTGAGGGTCACACTATTGCCTCCTCTTCCCCTGTGTTACGTGCTGGCCAATCCCCTGTCCAAGACGCAGGCCCGGATGCCTCCCACCCTGCACCTGTACCTTCGCGAGCACCATCAGCTAGCACATCCACTTCTGTGTCCTAGCGCATCGTACAGATGTCTATACCCCAGGCCTTAGAACGAAAGCGCAAATACCCAGCCACCCACCCACATCTTTCCAAATTGCTGGCCCTGGAAATGTTGCCAATTAGGCTTGTGGACACTGAGGCTTTTCGCAACCTGATGGAGGCAGCAGTCCCTGGTTACTCAGTCCCCAGCTGCCACTATTTTTCCTGGTGCGCCGTCCCCGCCTTACACCAGCATGTGTCTTGTGACATCACCCGTGCCCTGACCAAAGCAGTTATTGGGAAGGTCCACTTTATGACAGATGCATGGACAAGTGCTTGTGGCCAGGGATGCTACATTTCCCTGACGGCACACTGGGTGAACGTTGTGGAGGCCAGGAGCGAGTCATACCCTGGGATGGCACGCGTGCTACCGACGCCAAGAAATATGGGCCCTACTTCCATCAGGATTTCCGCCACCACCTACATTAGTGGCTGCAACCCCACCTTCGCCTCCTCCTCCTCCACTTCCACCACTGAATTATCATCTTGCAGCACCAGTCAGCCATCAGTCAGTAGCTGAAAGCAGTGTAGCACTGCAGTGGGGAAGCGGCAACAGGCCGTGCTGAAACGAATATGTTTAGGTGACAAACAGCACACTGCCGCAGAACTGTGGCAGGGTATAAGAGACCAGACTGAGCTGTGGCACTCGCCACTCAACCTAGAACCAGGCATGGTTGTGTCTGATAATGGCCGTAACTTGGTGGCGGCTTTGGAGCTCAGCAAGCTCACACACATACCATGCCTAGCCCACGTTTTCAACTTTAGTGGTTCAGCGGTTCCTCAAAACCTACCCCTATTTGCCTGAGCTACTGTTGAAGGTGCGCCGTGTGTGTGCCCATTTCCGAAAGTCATCTACAGCTGCCGCCAGTCTGGCAGCGCTGCAGCAGCGCCTTGCATTTGCCAGCTCACCAACTGTTGTGCGACATGAGCACACACTGGAACTCCACGTTCAACATGTTGGCCAGGCTTTGTGAGCATCAGAGGGCAGTAGTGGAATACCAGCTGCAACATGGTCGTCACCTTTCCAGTCAGGTTCCACTCTTCACAAGTGACGAGTGGGCATGGATGTCTGACCTCTGAGGTTTTACGCAACTTTGAGGAATCAACACAGATGGTGAGCGGCGATGCCGCTATTATCAGCGTAACCATCCTACTTCTGTGTCTACTGAAACGCTCTCTGCTCACAATGAAAGAGGACGCTTTGCATGTAGAAGAGGTGGAAATGGGAAAAGACAGTACACAGGGTGATAGCCAGACCACCCTCTGTTTGTCTTCTCAGCGTGAATTGGATGATGATGAGGAGGAGGAGCAGGAGACGGTTGCCTCCTCTACAGAGGGTAGTACCCACAGCAGGTTTATTCCATCTGTTCAACGTGGATAGGCCAAAGAGGAGGAAGAGGATGAGGAGATTGAGAGTCATCCTCCTGATGAGGACAGCGAAGTCTTGTCTGTTGGGACTCTGGCACACATGGCTGACTTTATGTTAGGCTGCCTTTCCCGTGACCCTCGCGTTATACACATTTTGGCCAACACCGATTACTGGTTGTTCACCCTTCTCGAACCCCCGCTACAAAGAGAACTTCTCATCTCTCATTCCTGTGGTGGAGAGGACTAGCAAAATGGTGCAATACCAGAAGTTCCTTGTGGAAAAATTGCTACAAAAATTTTCAGCTGACAACTCTGGCAGCAGAACACGTAGTTCCTTGGGCAACCGAGGAGGGAAGACAAGGGGAACACACAGCAGTTCCAACAGAGGCAAGGCAACACTCTCCAAGGCCTGGGACAGTTTCATGACACCCCGCCAGCAACCTCACCCTGATGCGCGGCCTAATGTCACAAGGAGAGAAAAGTTTTGGAAGATGGTGAAGGAGTACATAGCAGACCGTGTCAGTGTCAGTGTCCTCAGCGTTTTGTCAGAGCGGGTATTTAGTGCTGCTGAGGGCATAATAACTGATAAGCGCATCCGACTGTCAACTGAAAATGCTGCCGGTTTGACTCTTATCAAAATGAACAAGGCATGGATTGCCCCTGACTTCTCTACTCCACCAGAGGAAAGCGGCTGAACATAAAGGTGCAGCGTCCCACTAGCTTGTGTGGCAAATGCAAAAGCTTTTTGTTATCATCTGTATATCATGCTGTATTGTGTTATCCTGTGATATTTCTATTTACCAGGCTGTCAGGTGCACTACATACATCTACCACTAGATGGGAGTAGCACCGCAGTATAAATAATGCAGTTCAGGCTTGATTAGGGGAGATTGTGGGTTCTCTCTAAGGAGATGGAGTGAGGAGTTACAGGTGGAAGGAGAGGTTCCCTCTCCTCCCAGCTCTCTGGAGCTTCACGGCCCATAGAAGCCATCCTACACCTTAGGATCTAAGCCAGGAAGACAGGCGGAGGGAAGTCTATCTTTATTCTTCAGGAGCAACAAGTGGATTTCTGATATTTAGTGGATCAAGACAAAGGAAGGACAAAGACATTGTTATAGGCTCTAGGCACTTTTGTAATTTGGTGAAGGACTTAATAGCTTCAGGCAGCCTAACCGTTATTCTAAAGACAGATAAGGATTCTGTCATATCACTTGTGTAGAAGCTCAAGATTGGGACTACCTCAACTAAGACTGAAGCAAGGTCAAAAGCTGTTTTTCCAGTGAGTACATAACTTATCACCCTAGCCTGACACAGTGTCATCAGCACAGCCTGTTACTAGGATTTATCACATCCTGATTTTGGCTGATACTCTGGGTTATGTATTTATTGGACCAAGTGCTCTTTTCTACCATTATTTGCTGCAGACTGGTCTGACTGTATTCAAGAGTTGCCAATAGTTTCTCAATTTAAGTATTTAGGTATTGTCATAACCAAAGACTCCAACACCTTTCACTCTCTGAATGTGCATCCCATCCTGACTTACTTTAAAGATAAGTTCCGGATTTGGGGCTTGCTCCCATTATCGGTTGCAGGCCGCATAAAACTGATCAAAATTATGTACTCCCCAAATGTTTATATATACTGGAGGACTCTCCCTACATCATCCCTAAAAGCTTTTCCCTCCTATCACCTTTTATATGGGGGTCTACTAGACCTAAGCTCTCTATTTCAACCCTGTGTCACCCAAGATCAAGCGGCGGCAAGTCTTTACTTGATTTTTACTTTTATTATTTGGGGGGTTAGCTTTGCTATTTGAAAGCTTGGCGCACACCATATGAGCAGCTGCCAAATTCAGAGGCTCATCTGGCGTTTTATCTAAATCTGAAGTCCCTCTGGCCAGTCTTGGAAAAGCCACAACTATTTCCCAGGGTATTACTTCCTATCCACAGGACTGCCATACAGGTATGGACAGCCACAAAGGAATTACATGACTTCAATGATGTGATTATAGATCTACCTCTGTGGGATAATCCCATGTTCCCAGCCCTGGTTCCCAATATTAGAAATCACATAATGTATGCTACCTTAAGGATGAATATCAATATAATGTGGTTCGGCCATTTAGTTACTTTCCGAAGCAGTGCCAGCTGCCCCGTACTGCGTTTTATCGATACTTACAGGTTACACATGCACTTAACGTACAATTCACTGGGACATTAGTACCTATCTCCAATTATCCTCTTATTGGAGTTCTTTGATCTCAGGGACCCCGAGGTGTTATATCTACCATATATACTTATTTGTTCAATACAACTTACACAGTCGACGGTTCTGGATAAATGGAAGGCCATGGTCCCTGATCTTTCAGATGATGATATATCTGATTTGCTGGAATCACCTTTAAGTGTGTCTCCCGCAATTAACAATAGGTTTATTTAATTATGTATTATACATCAGAATTACCTATCGCCATCCCGATTACACAAGATAGGTTGACTTCCCCATAGCAGATGTCACCGTTGTGCCAGGGATGGTGCAGACTTTTGACACTTGATATTGGCTTGTCATCATATTCAATAATTTTGGGAAGAGATTACTCAATTTCTCGCTAACTTGGTAAATCTCCCACTCACTGCCCATCCAAATGTATGCCTTTTTGGTATACTAGATGAATCCATATATTCTCACTACATCAGAATATTTTTGCGTGAGTCGTTATTTTTGGCACTTAAAACAATTGCTTTACGATGGATGGGGGATAGATGCCCATGTATCACTCAGTGGAAGGCGCTGGTAAACGCCATCATTTCCCATGAGGACGTTGTATATAAACATAGGGGATGCGATTCCAAATTCAACAAGATCTGGGGACCATGGTTTTCCTCTCCACACATGCAATATCCAGTGCAATCTCTTTCCGTCGCTCTGTCTTCTAGACACTAAAGTACTCGAATATTTATATCTATGGGTGTCTGCTTTTTTCCCATTTTCTTTGTATTTGTATTACAATAGATCCTCTGCAATGATTGATAGATGTCAAGCCAAGATGTATAGCCTGTTAAACTGAAATGTCATGATTGTACACCAAATGTTTAACATTTTTTATTCATTTGTTCAATAAAACGAGTTAAAAAAAAAACAAAAAAACTGCTTCAGACAATGTTTCAGTGCAAAAAGCGACGTCACAATGCAGAGTGAAAATGGTGGAAAATAAAGAGCTGCCAATCACTAAACATGGGGTTTTAGATGCTGCTGGATTTTTATTAAAGGACTAGTTATGGAAATTGGCCAAGAATTGCTTTCAATAGTCCCTGTAAATACCGCTATCAGGTGGTACATGTGCATTTCAAAATGGGGATAAACACAGCAAAACTACAATAGATAAAGATGGGACTTTGAAAAATGCTAAAATGCATCATTTTTAATTGCAAAGTGCAGATATGATTTATTCTACATCTATTTTTAACCTCATGAGACATCTGGATGCTTCAATTGCCCCACTGCAAAACCACTTTAGTGAAACTCCAAATGTAACCTTGACCTAGTGGCATTTTATAAAAAAAAAAATCACTGGCAAAAAAAAAAAAAAGAAATCCTACATGTATCTATATAGACATATATCTGAATGCCATCAGTCAGGTACCAGTCACATGACCAGTGGTATGTGGGTAAATAGAACCTTGGCACTTGGCAGTTAGAGAGTGACAGTTGGCGTTGGATGTGGATGGAGCGGAGCTGCCTTCAGCAAAGCAAGATGGATAGCGAAGAGGAGGTCTTCAGGAGGAGAGGAAAGAAGAGGAGAATCGCATTTTTGGAGGATGAGGAATCGTCCAGCAAGAAGAGCCAGGGAGAGAAGAGAACTGGCTCTGAGGTGGGGATCGTCTCCCAAAAGACAGATCACCAAGGCCAGAGAGAAGAACAGGAAGAGGAAAAGGAGGTCCTTGACAGAAGAAATGGAGCCAAGAGGAGAAGAGAAAAGTCTTCAATCAAGAAAGAAGAGGGGAACTCCAGGGGCTTAGGTAAATAATGATATACTGCAGCTTACCATAGGGCACACCATGAAATGTAGCTTCTCATGTACATACTTCTATGTGTCCATGTTAGAGTCATCTTGTGGCACCGTCACTTATAGACAGTGATGAAGTACAGTTCTTTCAAATCAGGGCAATGTTTTTAAGTCTTACCTCTTACCCCAGTACATAGCTTTATAGCGTCAGTATTAGTTAGACAGGCAAAACATTAGAACCTGATGAGTTTATTAATTAGCTTAACGTGTTATCACAAGAAAAACTCATTACAGTTTTATAACAAATTGTGTTAAAGTGACCATCCTGGTGCAGCTGGTGCCGAAATAACGCTATATACATCTGTATATCAAGTAAGGCCTTATGCACAAGGACATTTTTTTTTGCGGTCCGCAAAACGGATTTCCGTTGTTCCGTGATCTGTGACCGTTTTTTTGTCCGTGGGTCTTCATTGATTTTTGGAGGATCCACGGACATGAAAAAAAAGTCGTTTTGGTGTCCGCCTGGCCGTGCGGAGCCAAACGGATCCGTCCTGAATTACAATGCAAGTAAGTGGTAAGTGAAAGGTCTGTGCGGCGCATTGCTTATAGCACAGACCTGTCACTTACCAGTAGGAGGAGCGCCCGGCCGGTCACAGACATCACAGGTAAGTATAATGCTTCTAAAAATTGCTAAGTAACCATGGCAACCAGGACTGCAGTAGTGTCCTGGTTGCCATGGTTACCGATCGGAGCCCCAGCGATTAAACTGGGACTCCGATCGGAACTCTCCGCTGCCACCAATGATAGGGGGGGGGGATTTAAATTGGGAGGGGGATTTAAATTGGGAGGGGGAGCCGCACTGGCCACCAATGAATGAACAGTAATACAGGGGAGGGAGGGGGGGCCCGCTGGACACCAATGAATGGACAGTAATACAGGGGAGGTTTTATGCAGACGGATCTGCGATCCGTCTGTGTGAAAGTAGCCTACGGCCACGGATCACGGACGCGGATGCCAATCTTGTGTGCATCCGTGTTTTTTCACGGACCCATTGACTTGAATGGGTCCGTGAACCGTTGTCCGTCAAAAAAATAGGACCGGTCATATTTTTTTGATGGACAGAAAACACAGATCACGACAGTGGGTGAACAACGGTGCATTTTCCGAGTTTTCAACGGACCCATTGAAAGTCAATGGGTCCGCAGAAAATCACGGAAAACGGAACAACGGCCACGGATGCACACAACGGTCGTGTGCATGAGGCCTAATGCCACAGTTGATCATGGCTGATCAGTCTGCTACGTTATGCTCAATCATGGTAAAGGGGTTGTGTCAAGTTTAGAAGTTATCCCCATCCACAGGATAGGTGATAACTAACTGATTGCTAGGGGGTGTGGGGCGACCACTGGGACCCCATCAATCCTGAGAACATGGGTCTCGTTCCGCCAATCTGATGAAACGACAGGTCAGGCATGCATCCTGCCACTCAAGTCATTCTCTATGGGGCTGCCAGAAATTGCAGAGCACTGTACATTGTACTATTTTTTATATGTTAAAAGGGACAAGACTTTAAAAAATATATTTATGGCTTTTTCACTTCCCCATGCGATCGTTTGATAGCTTGTACAAAACGTTGTAGTACTTCTGTATTGCAGTGTATTGTGATGTTACTGTTCGTAGGTACTAAGAGGCTGGTGTTGGGGTCTTCACTCAGCCCCCCCAGCTGTCAGAGCACTGCAAGCAGTTATATTTTTCCTGTCATATTTCACAGAATCTGAGACGTGGCTTTGAACAGAACGTCGAACCTGGGTGTGAATAGAGCCTTACCCTGAATACTAAACTGAACAGCACATTGTAATCAGTCTTCTCTCATCAACAACAGAGATAAATACATGTTCCCAATGCTTCTATGTGAACATTAATCTAAGGATAGAGGCCAACATATTCCAAAACTGAGCAAAACACATGGGGGTCATTTAACAAACTGGTGTAAAGTAGAACCGGTGTTCTGCCAAATCTCTATACCTTGCCAAAAGTCTATACCGGAAGTGACGCAGCCGCACCGGAAGTGACGAGATTGCCAAGGAATCAGCTGGAGGAGAGTGTGCGCGGCGCTGCGCAAGCGCACATCCACCGACTTAGCAAAGAATTATTGCAGCGCCGCGATAGAAGTACTTCGTACACCGCGCGTGCGCACTTAGGGGTATAGAGATTTTGCAGCGCAAAATGTTTCATCAGATCTCCCTACCCCTGAGTGCGCACGCGCCCACAAATCATCAGTTGCAGTTCAGCTCTCCTATGTGGTGAGCTCGGTATCCAGCACTCAGCTCTGCGGTAAAGATGAACTGCAACTGATGATTTGTGGGCACGTGCGCACTCAGGGGTAGGGAGATCTGATGAAACATTTTGCGCTGCAAAATCTCTATACCCCTAAGGGCGCACGCGCAGTGTACGAAGTACTTCTATCGCGGCGCTGCAATAATTCTTTGCTAAGACGGTGGCCGCGTCACTTCCGGTATAGACTTTTGGCAAGGTATAGAGATTTGGCAGAACACCGGCTTAGTTGCCCATAGCAAATGAGCTGTCAAAAATGGTGGAATCAACTATGCCAATTCTACTTTGCAACAGTTTGATAAATGCCCCTAATATTTTTCTGCTAAGATTAAAAATAAAATCCAAATCATTAGGAACATACTATAGTAATTTAATTTCTAATCTAGGGAGGCCGTACTGGGCCACCAGTTAGGGGAGGCCGACATGACTGGTTTTTGGCTTCAGTAGGGCAGGTGGCAAGGTTAGGGTTAAAGAATTTGAAAATCAGTGCGGCGCGAGGAGAGGGGGGAGGAGTTGAAAAAAAGCGGGCGATAATGTGATAAAAGGAAGGGGCTGAGCAGGTCAGTTACCTGGAATTTTGCCAGAGAACTCCCGCCCAATTATATATACACACACTGGGGTAGGGGCACACGAATATATATATATAAAAAAAAGGGGGGATTTCCTTTTATATAAAAAGATAATAATGATAAGAGTATGACGGGGTAGAGAGCCTGAACGGGGACAGTACAGGTGTGTTCGCCCCATATCGGAGATGGACGAGAGGGGTGTGTTCTATTAATTGCCGCATCTGGCAGCACCGACCTGCGCCTTTTATACTTCACAGCTCACCTGCAATATGGTTGCACTTAACTTCGGTGCAACCATAACAGGTGAGTCTATTGCATCCACCAGCTCTTTGAAGGAAGCTGTTGTACCTCGATTTACTTACCCTATGAGCGCCTTTCTCACCCTTTGGCCGTTACCTTACTGTTCTATGTCGCGGCAGTCGGGGCGGGGGGAGGTCCCCGAAGTTGGTGACACTGATGCTTATGGAGGATGGAAAGGCCTCAATGGTGGGGGGCTGGACTCCCATGGTTGGTGTAGTTGGCTCGTGGAGAAGGAGTCTGTGAGTTGGTCTCCGAGCTGGCGTTTTATGGCTGGAGGCAGGACGGAGGCTCCAGTCTGGCCAAGTGCGTGGTAATAAAGTTGGGGCTTCGAGGACCTTCCCCGTCAGGGAAGAGAATACTGTATTTAATGTTATTTCATGTTATTTAATTTTATTGATGAGTTATTGATGGTTATGTATACAATATTTGGGGATAAACGGCTGCTGTGGCCATTAAATCCGAAATCGGTCTCTGTGTTTTTATTATGCAGAAGCAAATAGGTTGGAACGGGGGGAGGTCTGGGGCTGTTGGTAATAGATATGCCCCGAAAGAATAGACAATAACCTGGTCATGTGTTTTATTTCTCAATTAGGAAACAGCAATGGTCGGCCATCCCACCCCACCAGCACAATCTCTGACAACATCCAGAGATTCATTTTCCATCATGTGCTTGGTCGGGGAAGTTTTGGAAAGGTAAGGAACCATAAAACTGCAAGCATATTGTTTGCCTAATAAAGCAGACATGACCCTTTAAGTAATGTCAGAAGCATCATGCTGCCCTCAAGGGCTTCTGACTGGTGCTACCTCACCAGAGGCAAATCCAGGGAGATTCCCAAATGTGCTGGTGCATATAGCAGAGATGGCAGATATTTTTGCATTAGTGGTTAGTAGTGATGTTCCCATTAGGAGTAAACACCTAATATCCCTGGTGTTTACCTAGTACAGTTAGAAAGTGACACAGGCTTAGCCCGGGGATGGGAGAGGATGTGGATGAAGGAAGACGTATGGTTAACTTTATACATCTGTTTCTAAGCTTATAGCACCCCTTGTAGTACCCCCAGTCATTACAGTGCTGTCCATGTATTGCCCCCATATCTTTTAGTGCCCCCCATAGTTTCCCTAGACCTTATAGTGCCCCCTTGTAATGCTTCTATACTTTATAGTGCCCTTAGTCCTTATTGGGCCCCCCTGTATTGCCCCTACACCTTACAGAGCCCCTAGACCTTTTAGTAGCCCCTGTAGTTATAATGCCCCCTCCCAATTCCATATTGCCCCAATACTATTTTCCCTGACACACAAAGAAGAAAAAAGATACTCGCCTGACTTCCCACCACTGTCAGCGATGCAGGCCACAGGCCTCTCCCGGTCCACATCTATGTGACTATCGCTAATGTTCCCATTTTACATAAACTGACATTTATATGTATATATAGCAGCACTGGTGGTATTTTCCTGCTCCCTGTCCACACTTATGAAGATTGTCCAGTAAGAAGTGGTTTTTCTAGGTGGTGCTGGCAGAGGACAAGTATACCCACCAGCAATTTGCCGTAAAAGTCATCACAAAGCGAGACCTGCTTGCTGAAGGAGAAGAGCGCGCAATGGTGGAGCGGCGAGTGTTACAACTTGCATCTGGCTGCCCCTTCCTTCTTCATGGCACATTTGCATTCCAGACCAAGGTAAAATTGTGACTACTACATGAGTATATCATAAACTGCACTGACATATATGTATATATACATATTTATATATATGGTGTTTTAATGTCCTGCTTCTTGTATGTGTAGCTGGCACTACCCATGACAACACTGGACAAATCCTGGGGACCAGGCAATGTGCCTAAAAAATTTGGGGCTGACTTTGGGTTATTGAAGTCTATGGAACATCTTACTTGCGCCTGGAGTGGTCCAACTGGGTCCTAAAATCTACTACTGTCCTCCCCTTCCCTATGGATGTAGTTCTTAATGAGTGCTTCAAAATGGTGAGAAATGTGCCATTCATGATAATGTAAAGTTATCCAAACATTGAAATGTAATGTCTTACACAATATATCTGCATGGTCTCCATATGCATGCATAGAATATGCCAGACACAGAGAACAACCAGAGGAAAGTCACAGTATTACTGTAATTACACAACTATATTATCATGAGTGAGTGGCTTAATGATCTGTTATACAGGGACCATCAGAGGAAGCCAGACTGTCTCCATATGGCCTATGTCTTGGCTGATGAAATAGCTGGTTACTGTAAATACATAAACTCTACAAACACTTTAACAGATATCTAAACTGTGTGTATATATATATATATATATATACAGGGAGTGCAGAATTATTAGGCAAGTTGTATTTTTGAGGATTAATTTTATTATTGAACAACAACCATGTTCTCAATGAACCCAAAAAACTCATTAATATCAAAGCTGAATATTTTTGGAAGTAGTTTTTAGTTTGTTTTTAGTTTTAGCTATTTTAGGGGGATATCTGTGTGTGCAGGTGACTATTACTGTGCATAATTATTAGGCAACTTAACAAAAAACAAATATATACCCATTTCAATTATTTATTTTTACCAGTGAAACCAATATAACATCTCAACATTCACAAATATACATTTCTGACATTCAAAAACAAAACAAAAACAAATCAGTGACCAATATAGCCACCTTTCTTTGCAAGGACACTGAAAAGCCTGCCATCCATGGATTCTGTCAGTGTTTTGATCTGTTCACCATCAACATTGCGTGCAGCAGCAACCACAGCCTCCCAGACACTGTTCAGAGAGGTGTACTGTTTTCCCTCCTTGTAAATCTCACATTTGATGATGGACCACAGGTTCTCAATGGGGTTCAGATCAGGTGAACAAGGAGGCCATGTCATTAGATTTTCTTCTTTTATACCCTTTCTTGCCAGCCACGCTGTGGAGTACTTGGACGCGTGTGATGGAGCATTGTCCTGCATGAAAATCATGTTTTTCTTGAAGGATGCAGACTTCTTCCTGTACCACTGCTTGAAGAAGGTGTCTTCCAGAAACTGGCAGTAGGACTGGGAGTTGAGCT
This sequence comes from Bufo bufo, assembly GCF_905171765.1. Classification (NCBI taxonomy): domain Eukaryota; kingdom Metazoa; phylum Chordata; class Amphibia; order Anura; family Bufonidae; genus Bufo; species Bufo bufo. Next base: position 245,971,550 of record NC_053389.1, on the reverse strand, counting down.
TGACTCCATCCTCAACCCGAAAAGGCCCCACAAGCTCATCTTTGATGATACCAGCCCAAACCAGTACTCCACCTCCACCTTGCTGGCGTCTGAGTCGGACTGAGCTCTCTGCCCTTTACCAATCCAGCCACGGGCCCATCCATCTGGCCCATCAAGACTCACTCTCATTTCATCAGTCCATAAAACCTTAGAAAAATCAGTCTTGAGATATTTCTTGGCCCAGTCTTGACGTTTCAGCTTGTGTGTCTTGTTCAGTGGTGGTCGTCTTTCAGCCTTTCTTACCTTGGCCATGTCTCTGAGTATTGCACACCTTGTGCTTTTGGGCACTCCAGTGATGTTGCAGCTCTGAAATATGGCCAAACTGGTGGCAAGTGGCATCTTGGCAGCTGCACGCTTGACTTTTCTTAGTTCATGGGCAGTTATTTTGCGCCTTGGTTTTTCCACACGCTTCTTGCGACCCTGTTGACTATTTTGAATGAAACACTTGATTGTTCGATGATCACGCTTCAGAAGCTTTGCAATTTTAAGAGTGCTGCATCCCTCTGCAAGATATCTCACTATTTTTGACTTTTCTGAGCCTGTCAAGTCCTTCTTTTGACCCATTTTGCCAAAGGAAAGGAAGTTTCCTAATAATTATGCACACCTAATATAGGGTGTTGATGTCATTAGACCACACCCCTTCTCATTACAGAGATGCACATCACCTAATATGCTTAATTGGTAGTAGGCTTTCGAGCCTATACAGCTTGGAGTAAGACAACATGCATAAAGAGGATGATGTGGTCAAAATACTCATTTGCCTAATAATTCTGCACGCAGTGTATATATATATATATATATATATAATATATGTATCCATCTGACAGGAGCTTGTTCTACTTGGAATGGAATATGTCACCTATGGAGATTTCCACCAACTCCTGCGGAGGAAGGGGCGTCTTGACATCCCCAGTGCAAGGTACAGTAGTCAAAGCCTAAACAGTACAACTATGTGACAGATTTACTAATGCTATCTAAGATTTAGACAGTGGAAACTTAAGGCCCCGTACACCATAAGCTATTGTCAGCTGAACCTGCCGGGAGAAGATCTAACGTATATGAGGATCCCCTGAACAGATGAGAACCGATACCAGACACCATCAGAGGTGTCTGGCAGAAGCTTTCTCCTCTCTCCCCATTGACAACACTTATGAGTTTGGACAAACTGAGCGTGTATGAGTTTGAGGGAGTCAAGAGATACCGTAGCTCTTAGCAAAAGGGTGTTCAGCCAAAAGCTGTTGAAGGCACCTTTCGACTAGACAGTCTAAAAATGTGCCAGAGTTATCACAGTGACTGATGCGGGATAAATAATTTGGCGACCTTTAGACTGTCTAGTCTAAGTTTATACCACCTAATGTTTGGTCTGTCGCAATTATGACACCGTGTTCCATCTTATAGGGAATCTGTCAGCTCTAAAACCCCCCCAAACTAGAGTAAGTGGTGTACAAGTGGTGCTGAGTCGTGTTATGTCATTTTTATCTTCATACTCACCTGCATTCTGACCTTGTCTAATCCACTAATACCTGATAGTTAGATTTAGGGATCAGCGAAGTGAGCTTCAGGTCCTAGATTCAAAGTGAGTTCGCTCAAAACTTCGGTTTACTGCTGTACGGAGATCCGTCTCTATACAAAATTAACATGTATGACCTCCGACCAGGCAAAGTGAGTTATTCCCGAAGACTCGTGAGAATTCAGTGAATAACTTCGGAATTTGACTTTTAAACTGAAATTTTTTTCCGACAGCATTAAACTGAAGTTTTGAGCAAAGCTTGCTTCGTTCATCCCTAATTAAATCCATTAGCACAGTCCATTATATGCAGTCTAATAGGTAGCACAAAGTCACTTTCCAGGTGACTGTGGCCCTCTATGTTCTGGCCCTCTGTGCAGCTGGATAAGTTATACATGTGATATGTCCACCGCTGATATAATTATTATTACACTATGTCTTAGGTAATGGATACTTTCCATATACCAGGACTTTTTTTAAATAAAAACAGCATGAAGATGATCTAATTTGAAGGAATTAACAATTCCATAATTTCTATATTATTGGAAGTATCTCTTCAATATTAACATAAAAAATCTCATATATTCAGAATATAACAGGTTTAGGTACATATGTGCTATGAAGAGAACGTTAAGTGCAGTTGTCCCACCGGGCCATAATAGTAACATAAACTCCAGTCATAAATAACATAAAATCCAGCCGGTCTGGTCTACTGAGCGTTGTGTATTTCTGAGACTATATCATCCACTAAATACTATTCTTTCCTCTTTCTTTCCTTTCTACCAGATTCTACGCCGCAGAACTTGTGTGTGGAATTCAACATCTGCATTCTAAGGGCATCATCCACCGGTAATCCGAAATATATTATATCACCCTGATATAGCACCGAGCACCAACATAGTCCACTGCACTGTGCACAGAATGTACTCTTGGTCGTTGCCCATAGTCAGGATCACAGTCTCAATTTCATGTGCTATACTTGCAGCAATTTTATAGAAACGCAAGCAAGGCAAAGGAGAAAATACATGCAATAATCCTAGTGACACCATGATCCTTTGTGATATAGGCAATGGGACAGATTGGTACGCCAGTCTTATCTACCAGTGTGCTGGTAGAAGATCCACCAAATGTATAAATACCTTTGGAAAATCTTCTGGCAGTCAGTGTACCAGAAAACCAGATCTATGCAAGCCGTACCCTCTGCAATTCCCCTCAACCAATATATTTCCAGATAATCTGAAAACTATTAGTCCACTATCTGTTGGGGTTTAATCAGCAGATTCCCTCTTCCTCTAACACAACGCTACATGCAAGCACCCAGTTCCTGCATTCATTCCTGGTATCCTACAACAGGCACTTAGAGACTGAGCTTGTGGTAAAGGTTTTCCTTAAAACCCGGATAAAACACCACAAAAAATATTTTTGTCTTCCACTGACTAATATAACATTAGCCAAATGCAGCATTATACTCTGATAATTATAGGAGGAACACTGACAACAATTAAGGTGTTTTTTTAATCGTCACAGAGATCTCAAGCCTTCCAACATCCTGGTGACTGAAACGGGCCATATTAAGATTGCCGACTTCGGTCTGGCACTTGAGAACATCTATGGAGACCGAACAGCCACAGAATACACTGGAACACCGGGCTTCATTGCTCCTGAGATCCTGGCTGCGGAGGAGTACAATGCTGGAGTAGACTGGTATGCATTTGGCATCATCTTGAACATCATGATTACCAACAGCCACAAATACCAGCGAGGACTATTCACTTCCTCCAGCAAAGAGGCGAAGAACATCATTAAAAAGGTTAGTATATTATAAAGTAATATAATCTACAAACTGTAATAGGCCATGTTAACAGTGTGGTTTGAAGGACTGGACTTTTTTTTTTTTATACCACACGGCAGCAAAACGGCTAGAAACACCACTGGTAGTAGTAGTAGTACTGAAGCAGTACTGAAGTAGTACTGAAGTAATCTGATATATAACAGCCAACCTTCCCTCTGGTGTTTATAACAGTGCTCAACTTCTTATAGGGACATATTAGTGATCTATATGACTTAATTATTGCCTAAATATTGTATGTTTAAAGATATATCTATTAATATGTTTTTCTAAAAAAAATTGACAATGAAGTTTTGCTATTGTTTTTTTCATAAAATTTTTTATGAAGCTGTAATATAACTTTAAATTAATATTCCTATTTGTAGCTCCTCCGGGAAGATCCTACCAGGCGTCTCGGAGTCAATGGCAACATCAGAGCCCACAGGTTTTTCCAGTGTATTGACTGGGACTCGGTGGAAGCCCTTAGGATGCGTCCACCACACATTTCTAAACCAGTAAGTATAAGAAGAAACAATGTACAGGCCTGTTTAGAGACATTTTAAATATAGACACAAATGATAGTGACATATCTTTCATCTCTTTTTCCATATTCATCATGGTACTAAGAAGAGTAGATATCATTATTGTGTGATAAACCTCCTTCTACTATCTCTTTCTTATAGCCAAACAACATCCAGCGTGGCTCAAGACCATTCAATCTCCAAATACTGGAAGCAGCAGAGTCTAGCAACTCGGCCATTTCAGCAAACCACCCGGCCTTATTCATAGGGTTTTCATTTACCAACATCAGCTGGAAAACCCCGGAACATCCACCAGCTCTTTAATACCATCAGAGCAAGCTGTCTTCCTAAGCCCCAAGGAGAGCTTCAGAAAGGAGAAGATCAAGATGGACAAGCAGGACCTGGACAAGCCGGCAAGAAACACCATCATGACAAGACTAAAGTCAGGATCAGGACCTCAAAGGAACACCAGAGATATTCCTGTTCAAGAGGATGGCCACAGAGATGGATGACACCAAAAAGGTAAGTATCCTTGGGGAAATATTATTTGGCATTATGATGTGCCTGGACATACCAGGCACACTACATGCCCATGACAATTACAGCCTTATGCTACTATATGTATAGTGTTCTGCTATATATATACTACATAAGAGAGCAAAAAAAACCACTACAATTATATTTACCGGTGATGACCGGTAAATATAATTACAATTTTCCCCCTCTTCTATAACAACTGATTGTGATGTTATGGGCGATGGGGAAATAAGGTGTGTGATGGCTGGCTATTAAGGGGTGGAGGAGGCCAGGCGGGGGGGAATTTACTAAAACCAACATTTCATAACATGGTCTTGGTGAAAAGCGTGCTAAAGTAAGATGTGACACACAGTCGAGTCTCATTATTATGACTACCAGCTAATATCTAAAGTAACCATTATGTGCAGCACGGACAGCAGCTAGACGACCTTGGAGTGACTCAAAAAGGTAGGTTGTCACAGGTATCTGGAGCCATGCTGACTGCAGTGCATGGAGGGTGCGTGGGGGTGAATCCAAACAGCGAACGCAATGACCGAGGTGGTCCCACAAATGCTTAAAGGGGTTGGCCACCCTTTAAATACTCTCCACTACAGTGTGGCAGGCAGGGAAAAAAGTAAGTTCCTAATAAACTTCATTAAACACCTCTGCCTGCTTCTCTTTCAGTTATAAGCCACTGCCCCTTAGTCCTGCTCTACCTTGCAGCTGAGTTCGTCCATGGCTGCACGCGACATGGAGGAGCTTGAGAGGAAGCTCGTCCATGCGCATGTGCAGTCTGCTCCTGTCAGTGGTCGGCTCCAACTGTGACAGGAATCAGCTGCTTCTTCCCTCTCTACAAACAGCTGATTCCTGTCAGAAGCTGGCTGTGAGAAAAACCTGCAGAGTCCCTACTGCAGAAGCTACTTCGTCCATCCCCATCCCCCCCTGCACTATCACCACACAGCCGACCCGCTAAGCCACGCCCACCGGTTCTGTTAGGCCACGCCCCCTGCAACCAACAGGGAAAGCACACCTTGGAGTGCTGCCTGCTTTTTGGATTATATATATATATATATATATATACACATACAAACATCGCGTCCACATGGGTGAATAATCTTTTTTCTATTTTCATCTAATGAGAGTGCTGTTTCGCTTTTTATATATATATATATATATATATATATATATATATATATACAGTACAGACCAAAAGTTTGGACACACCTTCTCATTCAAAGAGTTTTCTTTATTTTCATGACTATGAAGGCATCAAAACTATGAATTAACACATGTGGAATTATATACATAGCAAACAAGTGTGAAACAACTGAAAATATGTCATATTCTAGGTTCTTCAAAGTAGCCACCTTTTGCTTTGATTACTGCTTTGCACACTCTTGGCATTCTCTTGATGAGCTGGTCTGTACTGTATATATACACATACATATTTTTTTATACACAAAATATAACACGTGTTTAATATATTTATATGTGTATATACATTGTGGTCCGCAATGCATGGGCGCTGACCGTATGTGTATATATATGTACTGTACATACACATATGTACACTGCTCAAAAAAATAAAGGGAACACTTAAACAACACAATGTAACTCCAAGTCAGTCACACTTCTGTGAAATCAAACTGTCCACTTAGGAAGCAACACTGAGTGACAATCAATTTCACATGCTGTTGTGCAAATGGGATAGACAACAGGTGGAAATTATAGGCAATTAGCAAGACACCCCCAATAAAGGAGTGGTTCTGCAGGTGGTGACCTGACCACTTCTCAGTTCCTATGCTTCCTGGCTGATGTTTTGGTCACTTTTGAATGCTGCCGGTGCTTTCACTCTAGTGGTAGCATGAGACGGAGTCTACAACCCACACAAGTGGCTCAGGTAGTGCAGCTTATCCAGGATGGCACATCAATGCGAGCTGTGGCAAGAAGGTTTGCTGTGTCTGTCAGCGTAGTGTCCAGAGCATGGAGGCGCTACCAGGAGACAGGCCAGTACATCAGGAGACGTGGAGGAGGCCGTAGGAAGGCAACAACCCAGCAGCAGGACCGCTACCTCTGCCTTTGTGCAAGGAGGAACAGGAGGAGCACTGCCAGAGCCCTGCAAAATGACCTCCAGCAGGCCACAAATGTGCATGTGTCTGCTCAAACAGTCAGAAACAGACTCCATGAGGGTGATATGAGGGCCCGACGTCCACAGGTGGGGGTTGTGCTTACAGCCCAACACCGTGCAGGACGTTTGCCATTTGCCAGAGAACACCAAGGTTGGCAAATTCGCCACTGGTGCACTGTGCGCTTCACAGATGAAAGCAGGTTCACACTGAGCACATGTGACAGACGTGACAGAGTCTGGAGACGCCGTGGAGAACGTTCTGCTGCCTGCAACATCCTCCAGCATGACCGGTTTGGCATTGGGTCAGTAATGGTGTGGGCTGGCATTTCTTTGGAGGGCCGCACAGCCCTCCATGTGCTCGCCAGAGGTAGTCTGACTGCCATTAGGTACCGAGATGAGATCCTCAGACCCCTTGTGAGAACATATGCTGGTGCGGTTGGCCCTGGGTTCCTCCTAATGCAAGACAATGCTAGACCTCATGTGGCTGGAGTGTGTCAGCAGTTCCTGCAAGACGAAGGCATTGATGCTATGGACTGGCCCGCCCGTTCCCCAGACCTGAATTCAATTGAGCACATCTGGGACATCATGTCTCGCTCTATCCACCAACGTCACGTTGCACCACAGACTGTCCAGGAGTTGGCAGATGCTTTAGTCCAGGTCTGGGAGGAGATCCCTCAGGAGACCGTCCGCCACCTCATCAGGAGCATGCACAGGCGTTGTAGGGAGGTCATACAGGCACGTGGAGGCCACACACACTACTGAGCCTCATTTTGACTTGTTTTAAGGACATTACATCAAAGTTGGATCAGCCTGTAGTGTGTTTTTCCACTTTAATTTTGAGGGTGACTCCAAATCCAGACCTCCATGGGTTAAAAAATTTGATTTCCATTTTTTTTTTTTGTGTGATTTTGTTGTCAGCACATTCAACTATGTAAAGAACAAAGTATTTCAGAAGAATATTTAATTAATTCAGATCTAGGATGTGTTATTTTTGTGTTCCCTTTATTTTTTTGAGCAGTGTATATATACATATTTATATACATATATTTACACACGTGTGTGTGTGTGTGTGTGTATACATTGCAATGCATGGGCGCTGACAGTGTGTCCATTCATTTAAATGGGTTCTGCAATCTGCATCCGACAGCACTTTTTCGCAGTGCGGAGGCATAGACAGAAAACCCATGGATGCACTCCATAGGTTTCCGATCTGTGCTTCCATTCCAGACCACACCGTATCTTTCGGATTTCAGACCCATCACTTGATACGGTGCGCACACGGCTGGTGCCTGTATATTGCAGACCCCCTGTTCGCTGGCCACAATACAGGCACAGGCAGGCTATGGTCATGTGCATGAGGCCTAAAGCCATACCTCCTTCCAGTATCCAGCAGGACAGTCCCGGATTTCAGTGGCGGTCCTGGTACGGGGAGGTATGTCGAAAATGGATCAGTTTTGCCCTAATGCATTCTGAATGGAAAAGGATCCACTCAGAACGCATCAGTTTGCCTCCGATCAGTCACCATTCCGCTTTGGAGGCGGACACCAAAACGCTGTCCGCCTGATGAAACTGAGCCAAACGGATCCGTCCTGGCACACAATGTAAGTCAATGGGGACGGATCCGTTTTCTCTGGCACAATAGAAAACGGATCCGTCCCCCATTCACTTTCAATGGTGTTCAAGATGGATCCGTTATGGTTATAGAAGACCTAATACAAATGGATCCGTTTGTGACGGATGCATGCGGTTATATTACGGTAACAGAACCGTTTTTGCAGATCAATGACGGATCCGCAAAAAACACAAGTGTGAAAGTAGCCTTGGGCACGTAGTGTCCCTCTTCCTTCTATTCTAAAGTTGGGAGGTATGCTAAAGCACTGATGAAATGACACCTAAGGTGCTGTTGTCACTATGGCATCACAAGTAGGCAGAGATGTCATGTGACCGCTCCCCTGGAGACGCTTTGCTGTGATGCATGCTGGGATTTTTACTTTCACTTTGCAGCTGCTCCGCCCACACAGCCTCTCATTAATGGGAGCATGCTATGCCGAATGCAGTAGAAAAATGATATATATACAGTATATCTGTCATGATACAAATTCCTTTTGGCTTTAGTTATTGTCTGGGGCACTTTATTGTTTTTTATACTTATGGTGGCCAACCCCTTTAATTGAGCTCAAGTCTGGGAAATTCTGGGGACCAGGGTAGTACTTGGAAGTCTCTTCCAAGCAATGTGAGACATTTCTAGCTGTGTGACATGTCACATTGCCTTGCTGGAAGATCCCATCTGCCCAAGGGAAGACAATCAGCTTGTATGGGTGTATTCTTACCCACATGCATGGCCAACTCTGCCACCACCAGCTTGTGTTATTCCAGTTATGGCTGCAGCGTGTTTGTTCTTTGAGGTTTCTCGTCTGACACACCAATGTCCATCCAGTCAAAAAGCAGAAAACTTGACTCATTGGAGAAGGCAACCCTTTGCCAATCAGCGGAGGTCCAATTTCTATATTGGCATGAAAACTGAAACCTTTTATGCAGCTTTGTTATGAGAAAGGCAGTGACCATTCATCTGCTTTAGGGCTCAATCAGACACCCGTATAAATGGGTCCGCATCCGTTCCACAATTTTAAGGAACGGATGTGGACCTATTCATTTTAATGGGTCTGCAAAAGATGCGGTCAGCACACCGTGTGCTGTCCGCATCCGTAGTTCCATTGCGTGGCCCTGCAAAATAGAAAGAGCTTGTCCTATTCTTGTCTGCAATCTCGGAAAAGAATAGGTAGTTCTATCACAGTGCAGGCCGTGTGCACTGCGCAAAATGCGGAAAGCACACAGCTGGTATCCAAGTTTTTCAGATCCGCAAAACACTATGGTAGTGTGAATGCGCCCTTAGAGCCCCATACACAGTAGGGTTCAATTTGGCGATGAGCTGCTCCTTTGTAGTGTGTCGGTCCGCCCGCGCGCTCCTTCGTAGCCAACGTTGCCCTCTCACATCAATGGTACTTGATGCTCTGCAGTTTCCATGTACCATTTGTCCACTTACGATACACTTTCAATACAGCAGCATACAAACAGTTAACAAACTGTGCAGTTTCAGAAATACTGCCACCTTTGGCCTAAAAGCCAATAATCATCCCTTTTTTATGAGCTACGCGCTGCCAGCGTCAAAAATAGGAAGCAGCCATAATAATGTGACTGGATTTTGAACAAACTGCATAAAAGAATCTGCAACAACAGCTTCAACACAGATGCCTTTAGGGCGTTCATTTGCTTATTACATCTCAGATCTGTACATACACTGATCAACTTTCTTTAGTTACAGCATCTTATAAATGCCATAATTAGTGTTGAGCGAACTTGTGTCTTCAAGTTTGGCATACAAGGTTCTAAGAATTCCGTTATGGATTCCGCTATCACAGAACATAACTTATGGTCAATGGTAGCGGAATCCATAACCCGCGGAATTCTTACATAACCCGAACCTTGTACGCCGAACTTGAAAACAGAAGTTCGCTCATCCGTAGCCAGAATAATAAAGGGCCTGCCTAGTGTCAGGAACATGTTAGAGGCCTCTGTTGAAAAGTACAATGCCAGTCATTAAAGGGTTAATACTTGAGCACACTGCGGGTGACTTCATAGTGAAAGTGAATGAGGCATTAAACACCTATAGTTACTATGGAAACTGTGCTGATGTCAGATACATAAGTCTATGACATAAAGAACCCATGGAAGAAGATTCCATGTCAGAAGGGCCCACGGCCATATGCAGCACCATGCTTGATGTGTCTGGAGACAAGGAGCTTCATCATCTGTAAGAGAGAAAGGGGAAAACTGCCTAGCCAGCCACATCAGCCCTATCTGCCTAGCGAGCCAGATCAGCCCTATCTGCTTAGCGAGCCAGATCAGCCCTATCTGCCAAGCCAGCCACATCAGCTCTATCCGCCTAGCAAGCCAGATCAGCCCTATCAGCCTAGCGAGCCAGCCCAGCCCTATCCGCCTAGCCAGCCACATCTGCCCTATCTGCCTAGCGAGCCAGATCAGCCCTATCTGCTTAGCGAGCCAGATCAGCCCTATCTGCCAAGCCAGCCAGATCAGCTCTATCCGCCTAGCGAGCCAGATCAGCCCTATCAGCCTAGCGAGCCAGCCCAGCCCTATCCACCTAGCCAGCCACATCTGCCCCATCCACCTAGCCAGCCACATCTGCCCCATCCACCTAGCCAGCCAGATCAGCCCTATCCACCTAGCCAGCCAGATCAGCCCTATCTGCCTAGCCAGCCGCATCAGCCCTATCTGCCTAGCGAGCCAGATAAGCCCCATCCACCTAGCCAGCCAGATCAGTCCTATCCGCCTAGCCAGCCCTATCCACCTAGCCAGCCAGATCAGCCCCATCCACCTAGCCAGCCAGATCAGTCCTATTTTCCTAGACAACCAGATAAGCCCTATCCGCCTAGCCAGCCAGATCAGCCCTATCCACCTAGCCAGCCTGATCAGCCCTATCCACCTAGCCAGCCTGATCAGCCCTATCTGTCTAGCGAACCAGATCAGCCCTAGCCACCTAGCCAGCAAGATCGGCCCTATCTGCCTAGAGAACCAGATCATCCCTATCAGCTCTATCTGCCTAGCAAGCCAAATCAGCACTATTTGCCTAGCGATTAATGGGGTGACAGATGCTGCAGCCAGATCGTCCTCACATCCAATGCTAGCTGCTACACCTTTATTTGTAAGCCCTTTAGTGGTCAAATATCTCCATAAGAGGCTCACACAGGGGGCCTGCTTTGGCCTTACCTTCTTTAACACTGTGTAACTGCTTACTAATCTGTTCACTGTTTAACCTTTATGACTATGTAATGCCATCATATCTATAGTGGATTTATATTATGTGGCATTGTAAATGTACAAATTCTGATAAAATATGCTGTTTTATGTTGGCATTAACTTTCTAAGCCCAAGGGAAGGGCAGCTCTCCAGCCATGGTTCCCTAGAGGTTTCCTCCACAGGGGGTTTTCCTCTCCTGAATGCTGGGGGAGACTCTTCGTGAGTCGGGGGTGTGCCATTTTCATAGTGATTGGTCTGATAATAAATTTGAGGCACTGAAAGAATATACCGTAATTTAATTTTAAATACATTTTCTCCATTTAAAACCCAATTTAAGTGTGTTGTGCATTTCTTTCATAATCTTTGGTTCGGGTGGTCTTGCTTGGGAGTGATGATCCATTACATATTACCTAGCGATAAAACCAGATATCCACTGGGTGCGGTTTTAATGAGGGTCCATTACATATTACATAGCGATAAAGCCATATATCCAGTGGCTGCATGTTTAATACTGTGCTGGTAAATAGGATGGAGCAGAGATGATAGGATTTACTGCACAGTCAGTACTAATGTGCTCACATCCTTGAATTAAGATAATGGCGGTGGTTTATCAGTAGTGTTATAAGGTGCATTCATTTATTAAAATGTTAAAACTGCCAATTTCACCAAATTTATCAAAAAGGCATGTGTTGTCATAAACTTGGTGCAAATCGTTAGGCAGCTCCACCGGCTTAAAGGGGTTGGCCACTTTTTGGCTACTTGTGACCAATGTGTATGTAAGACGACTATATGGCACTTAGTTATATAGGGGCACATTTATTAAGATCACCGTTTTAGACACCGGTCTTAATAAAGGCCCTGTGCTGGCGGCCAGTTCTAAATGTAAGAAACCTACCAGGCCGTCCTCTTCCACGCCCACGCCATGCCGACAATTTTAGATAGTGGAGCAACAGTTACACCTAATTTAGGTGTATTTCAGTATATTAAACAACCCCCATAGTCTTTGTTGATATTCTGTGTTGTTTGGCACATTTTTAGGCAAATCATCGGAGCTGTCCACATAGAGGGCCTGTCCATAAGATGGCTGCTGATGGAGGGTCATGTGACCAGACACATCACTTAGTCTCCTACATTCAAACACACTGCACCTGCACTAAACTCTCAACAGTGCAGATGGCAGGTAGAGTGGAATTACAGATGGCAGGTGGAGTTTATGGAGGAGACATCACATAGAGATGATTTGCCTTGTCACATGACCCTCCTTCAGCAGCTATTTTATGGACAAGACCTCTGTATGGACAGCAAAAAGGACTTGGTAAAAAAGCTGGCATACCTTATGAAATAAAGAAAATGGCAAGGCTATATTAGTAAGTGCTATATAATCATCTTACAAACACATTGCTGAACAGTAACCAAAAAGGGGCCAAACCCTTTAAGTACCAACCAATGGTTTTCCCGCTGCCTAAATCTTGACTCTTGAAGGCCATGCAAGAGTGGCGGCGGAGTGTAGCTGCAGTGCAGGCCAGGCATGCTAGGCAGAAGGCTTCAATTCTAATATAAGAAAAGGAGACATGGCATCCATGGCAATAAACAGGGAGTAGGAGGGAGTCAGCTATATTCAAGTCTAAAAGCTACATAGTGAGTCCTATATTATCATCTTCAGATAATCCTTTTGGTAGCCGTGTGGTGTTCCCATTGTGATCAAATGAACACACATACAAACATACATGTACATTTACCTTACTGGGGAGGACGAGGTTTAGAACAACTTCAGAGGACTCCATGTGATGTTGTATGGGCCTGGGGGCTAGTAGAAGAGGATGGAAGGAAAAAAGGGAGGAGAGAAGGGAGGGAGGACAAAGTCACCTGAGCTCATCCTCCAAGGTTCGAGCAACTGAATTCTCCTGACAGCTGCTGTACTTTAAACAGGGGGGGGCTTTGTGGAAGTTTGGGGGTTGTCTATAGGAGTTCTGTGCTGCAGCCTCCTTGGGTTCAACTCCTAATAGTGGAAGGTGAAGGTGTGGAATGCTGGAGGAACAGAACCTGTAGCTAGGCTGGAGCCTGGCGCCCATTCAGTGTACTGGGGTAATGCGCCCTGTACAATTGTACAGGTTGCATACGTCAAGCAGGGAGCTTCCACTGTCAATACATTTGCAATTTAATCCTTCGAAATACAGAAACAAAATAAGGTAGGTACCATTCAGTCTCCAAAGAACAACCAGTAATGCAGGAATGGTTTATGTATGTGCATTCATTACACATACTAATTGTTTTATAGAGGACGGGAGTTATATATGTATTCAGACATAAGAACAAGGACTGCATAATGAGTGTAAGGATCAGCAACAAAGAACCATGGAGAGCATTATAATCTGCAACTGCGCATCCTCCTTGGCTGATTGTAGCCCATTCATTACCTGTATACTATGTAGGAGGGCCAAAAGAGGGTGGTCAAGTGAGATGTTCCCCTTTATAGATATGGTCACAGACCAAGAGTCCGATAGAGGATTTTACTTTTCTTTTTCAATGAACCATGCTTGTTGCACAGTGTGCGTAGAAGATGCTGTCGACTCTAAGTGGCGCAATGTACTTGAATGTCACAGAACACAACCATTGTTTAACACATACACAATACTCTCTATAGTAAGACCGTCTAAACATACACCGCACCAGATTTACCACAGAGGCTGATGCTGGGTGATAAATCTGGTGCACCTATAGACCATCTACTCTCACTTTACACCACCTATATGTTGACTTTGTTTACAAAATGTTGGCGCATGATTTGGTGCACAGGTCAAATTTAAGCTACATCCCTTCCAATAAGGCATACCCCCTTGTTCTCCAAGACACAAAAGTGTCTTAAAGTGTCTAAGACCCTTCTTAAATGCAGTACAAAGCATGTACTACACGTTTTTATTTAGGGGGGGGGGCAAAAAAACTGGAACATTAACAGTAGTAAATCTTCCTCAATGATGATACTCTGACAGGTCACTATCAGCTTTGTTGGGGCCTCATATCTTCGCACAGACCTCCAGAGCACTGTTTACTCCACACAGCTGCACCAAAGCAATATACCCATACCACAGGCAGTAAGGTCTTTTACCATAGATGAGTGTTACCTTGCTAACAGTGCCATCACTCTTCTTATGGTCCTAAACAATCTATATAATGCTGTACTTTATTCTTTCTCTGAGGATGGTAACTGGTGGGGGGTTTAGTAACTAATGAACACCAAACATTAGGAGATGGAAAAGAGAACGCACAAAGTGCACTGGAGTATAACAATGGCTGGGTGCGTCCGGTATACTTCTCTATTTTGCCAATAAAAGACATAATAATCTTGAGCCTGGAGGTGGATGTCCAAGTGGATGAGGAGGAAGACGTGGCGGTGCATGCTGAAGAGGCGGACATGGCAGTGCAGACGGTGGAGTCGGTCGTGGCAGTAAAGGCGGATGCAGCATTTTAAGTGGAAGAGGCGGAGGAGGTCACCACTTTTATTTTTCTTATTTTTTTGTTTTTTGGTTTATAAAGGCCCCAAAACATATAGCAATTGCTGGGTGTGGCCAGTATACCTCTCTACTCTGGCCAAGGTACAGACAAGTCCTGTGGGATCCATGCCTGGTTCATTTTAATGAACATGAGCTTGTCCACGTTGGCTGTGGCCAGGCAGATGCGCATGTCTGTGATCACCCCCCTGCCATGCTAAACATACGTTTGGACAATACACTTGCCGTAGGGCAGGCCACCACCTCAAAGGTGTAAAGGGCAAGCTGAGGCCATGTGCCCAATTTGGAGACTCAGAAGTTAAATGGGGCAGACCCATCAGTGTGGACACCATGTGTGGACACCATGCTGCTGAAAAGCTGCCGCCTGCTAAGATGGTCCGTATTAGATGGTGGTGCTGTATATTGTGGCGTGCAGACAAAGCTTTTCCACATTTCGGCCATGCTAACCCTCCCTTCTGTGGTGCTGACGGTTCTCCTGCTGCGTTGGCGACTTCCTCCTCCTCATCCGTCTCCTCCTCGTGCTTTCAATGAGCCCCTGCTGTCAGGTGTGGACGCCATCAGTAGTGCCTCTACCAGCGTACGCTTGTACTCACGCATCTTCTGTTCATGCTCCAGTGACGGCAGTAAGGATGGCACGTTGTCATTGTAGCGGGGATCCAGTAGGGTGGCCACTGAGTAATCAGCACCGGTTAGAATGTGGGCAACTCGTTGCTCAGGAAGTGCAGCATGTAGTCGCTCATGTGTGCCAGGCTGCCCAGAGGGAATGACAAGCCGTCCTCGGTGGGAGGTGTATCGTCTGTGTCCTCTGTATCCCCGGAGCCCTGCTCCGGTGAAGCCCGTGAGCTGATTTGGGTGCCAACCTGCTGTGACTGGGGATCCTCATCATCATTCTCCTCATCCTCCAAAAATGTGCCCTGGCTGAACAGTTGGGTTCCTGGCCGCTGTTGGTGAAGGAACTCACCACATGAGTCACCTGTGGACAACTGGTCTGATAACCGTGGGAATGATCACTATTCCTCCTCTTCTGCCTCCCTTGCCACATCCTCATTGATCAGCGCCTGAAGCGTTTTTTCAAGGAGACATAGAAGTGAGATAGTAAGGCTGATGACAGCGTCATCACCGCTGGCTATGTTAGTTGAGTACTTGATTTAGCGCAACATGGCACGCACGTCCCGCATGGAGGCACACTTGTTGGTGGTGAAATTGTGCTGTTCCACAGAGAGACTCAACCGTGCATGCTGCAGCTGAAACTCCACTATCTCTCCAGTTGCTAGTGCTGGGAACCACGTACAGTGGGACAGCTGCCGTCATGACATTTTTAAAACTCTCCGTCTTCAACAGACAGAATGGCAGCATTTCAAAAGCCAGCAATTTTGAAATGCTGGCATTCAGGGCTAGGGCTCGTGGGTGGGTATGGGTGTACTTCCTCTTTCTCTCCAGTGTTTGGACAGCTGAATCCTTCCATGGAACAGTGTGGAGATGCTCGGTGACGGTGGTGGTGGTGTTGCTGCCACATCCTCTGTTTGCGGGGTGGCAGGTGCTTCTCTCGTTCCAAAGGGGAAGGAAGAGGCCGAGACAGCAGCAGAAGAGGGAGCAGGAGGAGCCTCTGATCTTTAGTGGTTCTTGAGGTGTCTACTCCACTGCAGCTCGTGCTTTGCGGTTAGATGCCGCATCATGCAGGTGGTGCTCAGATTTATAACATTTATACCTCGATTCAGTCTCTGACTGCACAGCGTGCAAACCACCCATGTCCTGTCGTCAGCACACTACCTGAAGAACTGCCACGCCAGGGAACTCCTATGCGCTGGCTTTGGTGTGCTATGTCTCTTGGCGCGTTGGGAAGTAGCAGGCGTACTGGCTGGTGGACGGCCGCTCTGATTTTGCACCCTGCTCCCTCTTTTGCTGTGCGGCTGGCGCTGCGTGACCCTCACCTCTTCCTCCGAACTGCACACGTCACTGGCATGACCTGGATGCCATGTGAAGTCTAGGATCTCATTACCCTCCACATCACCTTCTACCCACTCCTCACCCCTTCCCTCCTGGCTGGTCTGCACACTGCAGAAAGCCCCAGCAGTTGACACCTGTCTTTCACCATTGTCATCAGAGACGTGCTGCGGTGGTTCTTCCACGTCCTCATCCTCAAACATAACTAGTTGGGCATCAGTACACTCAATCTCACTTCTGGGGCAGGGCTAGGTGGGTGTCCTACGAAAAACCTGCCAGCAGAGTCATCAAAAAGCATAAGAGACTGCCGCATGACTTGTGGCTCAGACTGCTTGGCTGATGTGCAAGGGGTTGAGGAGAAAGACGGATGCCTGTGGGCCGCCGGTGTCAACTCTGTGCTTTCAGCAGAGGACCGGGAGGAAGATAATGTGAAGGAAATGGAGGCACTCTCAGCCATCCAATCTACTACCTCTTCTACTTGTTCTGGCCTCACCATTCTTCCCTGCAGCAGGAGCTCCACCAACACCACCTCCAGCAGCACCACGACCACCACCCCTAGTTGATGCTCTCCTCATTTTGTTACGGTCACCCACTAAATTGGCTGACAGACGAAAATTGTATATCCGTGTCACGGATGCAAAAGAGGTGTTTAGCACAAAAAAAAATAGGTAGGTCTCGCCGCCCCAATTAACAGTGATTAACTATTATATTTAACTGTGACGGAGTGAAGTACAGTTTTTCTAAACGCAACAAATAGGTAGGTCTCACCGACCCATTTAACAGGCTGATTAACTATTATACAGTATTTCCCTGTGATAGTGGTAAGTAAAGGTTTTTTCACCCAAAAATATAGGTATGTCTGACCCACACAATTAACAGACTGATTAACTATTATCTTTCCCTGTCACTGGTGCGAAGGAGTAGGATTGCACCGAACAAAACTCCCAACAGGTCACTCTCAGACTGAACAACATGTAAGTATGGTATTTCTGTCTCATTGGTGCAAAGGAGCTGTATTGCACCGATCAATAATGCCTACAGGTCACCAGTAGTGATGATCGAGCATGCTCGGCCGAGTTCCGGTTCGGCTCGAGCATCGCTATGCTCGGCAGCTCTGCCGAGTACCACATGTGCTCGAGCGCCATGCTCGAGTCTCCTCCCCGGACGTTTGGCGCCTTCTAAGCAGCCAATAAACATGCTGGTAAGTATTTCCATCACTGTAATGCCATTAGACATGTTTTCTACTGGAATTACAGTGATTGGCTGGCCGGAACACGTCATCGGGTGCTATATAGCACTCAGTCACGCGGGTTCGGCTCATTGCTCAGGGAGAGCTGCTGTTAGGAAGGGACAGAGCGAGTGTAGGGAGAATTTGATCTCAATCCTTTCAGAGACCCAAAAGTCCTTTTAAGGACTATTGTTAGAGGTGGCAGCAAAATTTATTTTGGGGGAATTATTTTTTTTTGTCAGGGCGACATAGTGACATTAATTTTCTGCATTCTACAAACTCTGCTTGCTGTGACCAGTGAGAAGCAAATCAGCACTGATATCTAGGCCGTGTGTGACGCCTATATTTAATCCAAATTGCAGTTAGTCAGTTTCTGTATTATACAAACTCTGCTTGCTGTGACAAGTGAGAAGCAAATCAGCACTGATATCTAGGCCGTGTGTGACGCCTATATTTAATCCAAATAGCAGTTAGTCAGTTTCTGTATTGTACAAACTCTGCTTGCTGTGACCAGTGAGAAGCAAATCTACACTTATTTCTAGACAGTGTGTGAGTAGAGTTGAGCGAACCCGAACTTTAGGTTTTTCGGCACCCGGACCCGAACATTTACGCAAAAGTTCGGGTTCAGGTTCGGTGTTCGGCGCTTTCATGGCGCTTTTTGAAAGGCTGCACAGCAGCCAATCAACAAGCGTCATACTACTTGCCCTAAAAGGCCATCACAGCCATGCCTACTATTGGCATGGCTGTGATTGGCCAACTGCAGCATGCGACCCAGCCTCTATTTAAGCTGGAGTCACGTAGCGCCGCCCGTCACTCTGCTCGGATTAGTGTAGGGATAGGCTGCAGCTGCTGTGAGGGAGAGATCAGGGAGAAATCTTATGAAGAACTGCTTCTTTACTCAGCGATCTACAGCAAATGTGTTTTGTGGGTGCAGTGCACAATTGTTTTAAGCCTGCCCTGAGCCAACTACTACTGAAAACAAACTTTTTTTCCTTCAGTTAATCAATATCAATACATAATCGGCAGCCATTTTATGCAACGATAGTGCACCAGCACAGGATATCTGCATGTCTGCAAGTCCAGAAATACTGCTTTGAGACACTGGGGTTAAAAAAACACCTTTTTTTCATATAGTGCACATCTAGGATAAGACGTGCATAAGTGAGTGTCCATTTAGGCCAGAAATACGGCTTTTTGGTTACTGGGGTTATAAAAACTCTCTGATATACTGCACATCTGGGATTAGACGTGCATAAGTGATTGTCACATTTAGGCCAGAAATACGGCTTTTTGCTTATTGGGGTGAAAAAAAAACATCTGTTTCATATAGTGCACATCTACGATTAGATGTGCATAAGTGAGTGTCACATTTTGGCCAGAAATATGGCTTTTTGGTTACTTGGGTTATAAAAAACCCTCTGATATACTGCACATCTGGGATTAGACGTGCATAAGTGAGCAGGGGAGGGCTGGCAGCCTTAGTCCTGGGGGGAAAATCCAGTCAAGTGGCCCATTTTAGCCCTGCCCATTATTTAAATCCCCTCCTACATATAATAGGCCACTCCCAACAAACACTGTACAGCTGAAATTCTATAGTTGAGGCCTGTCTCTACACATCATACGGAGAGGGGAGGGCGTGTCCTGGCTGCACTGCCTGCTTCACATTATACAATAAACAGCAGGCAACAGCCATGAAGCTACTCCGCTCTCCTCCCTCCCCAGATCCTGCTTAACGCCTGCGGTTCCCCCACCATCCGCCACCCGCCCGTGGCCTGCTGCCCCCTTTCGTCGTCCTCACCCAGCTCTGAATCCTCCTTCTGCAAATGGCAGGGGGAGGAGCCGGAGCATCTCCTCTCCTACATAGCACCACATACCTCTTACATCCAGTGATGTCACCTTTGTTGTAGATGTTCTCTTTCCTCATCTTCTCCATTCAGACCAGACCGCCATGATGATTTTTCAGCCATCTCCCGTCTCTGCAGAGATTGAGAAACAGATATTAGTTTCCCACATTTCCATCATCTTCTGAACACCCTTTCCTGCCACCCCCAATACTATACTGCAGAAACAGTCCCCCTGGAAATGCTACTACCACACAGATAGTGCCCCCTTCAACAATTATTGGCACACAGTGCTCTAAAAAATAACTGCACCCAGACACTAATAGTATAAAGATAATGTCCCCACAAAATAGTTGTGCTAAGCTGATACTATGCCAGGGTGCCCCCCAAAGTAACAGTGCTCCCCAAAATCCCACCAATAGAAATAATTATCTGCCAGAGCACACTTAGTAGTAATAATGCCTCTATAGTGCCCATACTAGTAAAAAATGCCCCTTCTTAGTGCCCTCAGCAGATGTCCCTAAAGTGCTCCTCTCCCCCATAATGTGCCAGTAAAAAAATGCCCCTTCTTAGTGCCACTATATGCCCCAATAGTGCTCCACTCCCCCATAGTGCCCCAAATAATGCCCCATAGTGCCGCTCTCCCCTATAGTGCCTCCTATAATGTGCCAGTAAAAAATGCCCCCTTAGTGACACCAAATGCCATAGTGCCCCCCATAATGTGCCAATAAAAAAGGCCCCTTTAGAGCCCCCACTTCCCCATAGTGCCCCCAAATAATGCCCCTATAGTGACACCAGATGCCCCATGGTGCCTCTCACCCCTATAGTTCCCCCATAATGTGCCAATAATTTAAAAAAATCCCCTTTAGAGCCCCCAGTAGTGCCAGCTCCCTCCATAGTGCCAGCTCCCCCCACAAAGAAAAAAACAAACCACTAATACTTACCTCCATCAGCAGCGATGCGATGCAGGCCTCTTCTGGCCTGTGTCCCTGCTGTGTGCTGCCCAGCTCAGGCGGCGCGATAATAATGACGTCATCGCGCTGCCTGAGCCGGCCTCTGATAGGCTGCAGGCATTAGTGCCTGCGGCCTATGAGAAGAACAGGGGAGGGAGACGCCTCTCCCTCCTCTGCCCCACAGCACAGCTGAATGAATAAGGAGATGAGCGCTTCCATTGTGGAAACGCTCATCTCCTACTGCCCGCCGCCACTACTGCCCGCCGCAATTATATCCAGGGCTGCGCCGCCTGTGGTGATCGGCGGTGCGGCCCTGAGGAATAAAAAAAAAATAATTTTTTTAGGGCGGCCTGGGGGGCAATTGCCTCCCTGCCCCCCGGCCCAGCCCGCCCCTGTAAGTGAGTGTCTTATTTAGGCCACAAATACGGCTTTTTGGTTACTGGGGTTATAAAAACCCTCTGATATACTGCACATCTGGGATTAGACATGCATAAATGAGTCCATTGCGGCCAGAAATACGGCTTTTTGGTTACTGGGGTTATAAAAAAACCTCTGATATACTGTAGCGGTCAGAGGAGGGAGAGACCGCAAAGCAGGATTCAAGTACAGTACAGCGGACAAGGAGACTGAAGCAAAAGCCGGTTTTATTAAGGAGCAAAATGAAACTGCCGGAAAACCTGAGTAACAATACAGTACCACCGCACCAGCGACACAATGGGTCAATGACAGGAATGGTATGAACAGGTGAACACAAAACAACAACAGTGGTAATGAGATTTTGCATAGACACAGAATAAGCTAAACAGCAAACAGTCAGCTTGCAGGCTACTCTCACTACCAATTTCCTATCTAGCCCTGCGACCCAGGGGACGCTTCTACAGCGCACTGACTAAGTCCCTGACTCTATAACCTATCACAGATAAGCACCGGTGCCACTCACAGTTCTGCAGATTCTCTTGGATACAATAAGATGCAGTCTGGCTCCAGGTCCGGTCGCTTTCTTGTCTGTCTTTCTCTGGTCACAACAGATGCAGCTCTCCACCTCTGGCAGGAAGGATCCGGCTTGTACTGGTCTCTAACACATGGTCCCACTTCTTCTGGAACACACAGTGAAGTCCTCTGTGTGCAGCTCCACAGCTGTCAGGAAAATCTCAGCTAATATAGCCTCCTGCTGCTACAGTCTTTTTCTGTTATCTCTTAGCAGTCTATCTCTCTCTGTTATTTCAGCAAGGTCCCAGAAACTTCTGGAACAGCCCGGGAAAAACTTCTTAACTCTTTCTTAGCCTCTGGCCAGCACAACTCAGGTTCCTGTTTAGTCACAGTGGTCTCTGGTGGCCAGAGGGAAACATGACAGTCTGCATAGATATAAGTGCTGGAAATGCTGCTGGTTAATTCAGGGCTGCCTCTTACAGCAGCATTAATCCACATGAGATACAGCAATAGTCTTGGGTCCCAGCAGGTATTGGCAATGTATGGCAGGGATCAATATCTCTTCTGCATCTATCATGTGCCTGGAGAATATGGTAGAAATCTGTCTATCTTCTGCTGTGTATGGGACTGACTAGCTGAGGAGGAATTTGGCTTCTCCTGGTCTCTGGATGTTACTCACAGTTATGCTCACAGGGAATGGTTCGTCCTGGAGTTCTGGAGATGGCTGCTTGCTTGTCACCAGTTGAGGCTGAAGGCTCAGACTGGGAATGAAGATCTTTAGTCTCAGCCGAGACTAGATTCTGGCCTGGATCCCTATTTCTGGGAGCTCCTACCAGCACAGCCTTCCCCTAGCCGGGGTGGCTGGCACACTAACTGTAACTTCCTTCCCCATCCATGAGGCAGGATGTGGGAACATTCCACACCTCCTCAAAGAGGGGGAAGCTAGACTGGAATGTACTATTCCAGTCTAGATATGCTAAACTGAACTAAGTTCCTGATAACACATTGCTGCCAATGGAGTGGTGTACATGGAAATTACAGCAAACATACAGTACAGACCAAAGGTTTGGACACACCTTCTCATTCAAAGAGTTTTCTTTATTTTCATGATGTCACGGCTGAGGATGGGGAACACCCTCAGCCGTGTGCCGAAGGATGATGGTCGCTGCTTGACCAGGACAAACAGGATTAGGGAGCAGGTCACCTTCTACAGCATCCCTAACCTGACCCTAACTCCTACCTGCATGGGCCGACCTTGAAGGTAGGAGGACCCATGCGCAGGAACCTCGGAGCCCTAACTTACCCTCCGACCGGTCCCTGGGCTAGGAGTCAGAGTAAGACATCCTGTTCCTTCTGGATACGGAGGAACAGGAGTCTCACTGGCCAAGCTGCAAGCAAGGGGAAACAAATGCAACCTATGGCAATGGCAGGTACTTGCCACAAACATAGCAGAGACCTACCACAGACAACCAAGCCTGGAATCCATGTGGATGTACTGCCCACAGACAGCAGGACTCAGCACACAAACACACATCACACGGGAACCCAGGACCACAGGTGCAATAAAGAAACATAAAACCAAACACATCTTCCAGACCCCAAAGGACATATATTTAGCTTATGACCAGAAGGTTGGCCCCCACTGGCAGTTGGTAAGTAACCAGGAGGATGTCTACAGCCAGCATGGCTGAAACACCCTCTTTGGCTACTGCCTACAACTGAGGCTTTATAGGGCCAAGAGGCCACACCCAACAATCAGACACACCCCGTGACTCAGACACAATGAAAGGGAGTTAACCCTTCCACAACCACAGAAGGGAAAACATAACTTAAAAGGGGAAGTGTCCAAACAACAAACACACTGTGGCTGTTGCCGCAGGCAACGACATGGGTGGCAAGCGTGTCCTGGGAGTCAGCCCGAAGGCCGGGACACTGCCACCACATGTACATCATACCACCAAACGTTGCCACGGACAGCCACAGTGCAGGGAAAATGTCAGTGCACACCAAACATAAACAAAGTGCACACAGACATACAAAAGTGCTTACAAACGCGCACACAACTCCGAGGGAACCGCACACATAGCTGTTGTCCGCGGCAACCGCACTTGAGGCTAACAACCTTATGCCTCAAGCTGCGATCGACACTACAACCCAAACCGCGGGCAACAGTATGCGGCTCCCAAGGAGTCACGGCCAAAACCGTGGCCGTGACACTCCCACCCCTCAAAGCCCCCCCCACCAAAAAAAAACACGTGAGGGACTCACACAAGGGGATGGGAGAAGGGGACGTCCACTCTCAGACACGGTTCCCAAAAAGTCGCTGTCAGCTGCATCCTCTCCCAGCACACAACACAGCCAGTCCGACGAGGCCTGCAGCCCGCACCAGCGACACAGGGAAGAGAACCACTGAGAGATGGACGAGGGGACTCTCCACACACGTCCCCACTCCAGTTGCTGCCAGCAGACACTCCAAACCAGCACGCAGCCGGACCACTTACGGAGTGCTGCCAGCAAACGACCAGAGATGGGAACATGGAGAGGGACGAGGGATCACCAACACGGACACGGAAGGTAAGGTGGCGGGGAATAAGCCACCAACCGTGCCGTTAACGGTGATCCCCCCGGAACGCTCTCCCTCCGGAGAACGCGCATGCAGGCCACAATGGGATGGCACTGCATGCTGCACCCTCTTCCGAAGGTATGCAACCCTACACCAAAAAACACCACGGTGAGGGGATAAAAATATCAGGGGATGCCAAACGAACACGGTGAGGAAGTGGCGGGAAAAAAGCCACTCACCGCGCCGTCAGCGACGAAACCCCCATAACGCTCTCCCTCCGAAGAGCGCGCATGCACCCCATAAGCATATGGCGATGCATGCTTTACCCTCTTTCGAGGGAGACCAGGTGAGGAGCCATTCTGGTCATACTGTCACGGCTGAGGATGGGGAACACCCTCAGCCGTGTGCCGAGGGATGATGGTCGCTGCTTGACCAGGACAAACAGGATTAGGGAGCAGGTCACCTCCTACAGCGTCCCTAACCTGACCCTAACTCCTACCTGCATGGGCCGACCTTGAAGGTAGGAGGACCCATGCGCAGGAACCTCGGAGCCCTAACTTACCCTCCGACCGGTCCCTGGGCTAGGAGTCAGAGTAAGACATCCTGTTCCTTCTGGATACGGAGGAACAGGAGTCTCACTGGCCAAGCTGCAAGCAAGGGGAAACAAATGCAACCTATGGCAATGGCAGGTACTTGCCACAAACATAGCAGAGACCTACCACAGACAACCAAGCCTGGAACCCATGTGGATGTACTGCCCACAGACAGCAGGACTCAGCACACAAACACACGGGAACCCAGGACCACAGGTGCAATAAAGAAACATAAAACCAAACACATCTTCCAGACCCCAAAGGACATATATTTAGCTTATGACCAGAAGGTTGGCCCCCACTGGCAGTTGGTAAGTAACCAGGAGGCTGTCTACAGCCAGCATGGCTGAAACACCCTCTCTGGCTACTGCCTACAACTGAGGCTTTATAGGGCCAAGAGGCCACACCCAACAATCAGACACACCCCGTGACTCAGACACACTGAAAGGGAGTTAACCCTTCCACAACCACAGAAGGGAAAACATAACTTAAAGGGGAAGTGTCCAAACAACAAACACACTGTGGCTGTTGCCGCAGGCAACGACATGGGTGGCAAGCGTGTCCTGGGAGTCAGCCCGAAGGCCGGGACACTGCCACCACATGTACATCATACCACCAAACGTTGCCACGGACAGCCACAGTGCAGGGAAAATGTCAGTGCACACCAAACATAAACAAAGTGCACACAGACATACAAAAGTGCTTTCAAACGCGCACACAACTCTGAGGGAACCGCACACATAGCTGTTGTCCGCGGCAACTGCACTTGAGGCTAACAACCTTATGCCTCAAGCTGCGGTTGACACTACAACCCAAACCGCGGGCAACAGTATGCGGCTCCCAAGGAGTCACGGCCAAAACCGTGGCCGTGACACATGACTATGAAAATTGTAGATTCACACTGAAGGCATCAAAACTATGAATTAACACATGTGGAATTATATACATAACAAACAAGTGTGAAACAACTGAAAATATGTCATATTCTAGGTTCTTCAAAGTAGCCACCTTTTGCTTTGATTACTGCTTTGCACACTCTTGGCATTCTCTTGATGAGCTTCAAGAGGTAGTCCCCTGAAATGGTTTTCACTTCACAGGTGTGCCCTGTCAGGTTTAATAAGTGGGATTTATTGCCTTATAAATGGGGTTGGGACCATTAGTTGCGTTGAGGAGAAGTCAGGTGGATACACAGCTGATAGTCCTACTGAATAGACTGTTAGAATTTGTATTATGGCAAGAAAAAAGCAGCTAAGTAAAGAAAAACGAGTGGCCATCATTACTTTAAGAAATGAAGGTCAGTCAGTCAGCCGAAAAATTGGGAAAACTTTGAAAGTAAGGGCTATTTGACCATGAAGGAGAGTCATGGGGTGCTGCGCCAGATGACCTGGCCTCCACAGTCACCGGACCTGAACCCAATCGAGATGGTTTGGGGTGAGCTGGACCGCAGAGTGAAGGCAAAAGGGCCAACAAGTGCTATAAGCATCTCTAGGAACTCCTTCAAGACTGTTGGAAGACCATTTAAGGGGACTACCTCTTGAAGCTCATCAAGAGAATGCCAAGAGTGTGCAAAGCAGTAATCAAAGCAAAAGGTGGCTACTTTGAAGAACCTAGAATATGACATATTCAGTTGTTTCACACTTGTTTGTTATGTATATAATTCCACATATGTTAATTCATAGTTTTGATGCTTTCATAGTCATGAAAATAAAGAAAACTCTTTGAATGAGAAGGTGTGTCCAAACTTTTGGTCTGTACTGTACAGGGAGTGCAGTATTGTTAGGCAAGTTGTATTTTTGAGGATTAATTTTATTATTGAACAACAACCATGTTCTCAATGAACCCAAAAAACTCATTAATATCAAAGCTGAATATTTTTGGAAGTAGTTTTTAGTTTGTTTTTAGTTTTAGCTATTTTAGGGGGATATCTGTGTGTGCAGGTGACTATTACTGTGCATAATTATTAGGCAACTTAACAAAAAACAAATATATACCCATTTCAATTATTTATTTTTACCAGTGAAACCAATATACCATCTCAACATTCACAAATATACATTTCTGACATTCAAAAACAAAACAAAAACAAATCAGTGACCAATATAGCCACCTTTCTTTGCAAGGACACTTAAAAGCCTGCCATCCATGGATTCTGTCAGTGTTTTGATCTGTTCACCATCAACATTGCGTGCAGCAGCAACCACAGCCTCCCAGACACTGTTCAGAGAGGTGTACTGTTTTCCCTCCTTGTAAATCTCACATTTGATGATGGACCACAGGTTCTCAATGGGGTTCAGATCAGGTGAACAAGGAGGCCATGTCATTAGATTTTCTTCTTTTATACCCTTTCTTGCCAGCCACGCTGTGGAGTACTTGGACGCGTGTGATGGAGCATTGTCCTGCATGAAAATCATGTTTTTCTTGAAGGATGCAGACTTCTTCCTGTACCACTGCTTGAAGAAGGTGTCTTCCAGAAACTGGCAGTAGGACTGGGAGTTGAGCTTGACTCCATCCTCAACCCGAAAAGGCCCCACAAGCTCATCTTTGATGATACCAGCCCAAACCAGTACTCCACCTCCACCTTGCTGGCGTCTGAGTCGGACTGGAGCTCTCTGCCCTTTACCAATCCAGCCACGGGCCCATCCATCTGGCCCATAAAGACTCACTCTCATTTCATCAGTCCATAAAACCTTAGAAAAATCAGTCTTGAGATATTTCTTGGCCCAGTCTTGACGTTTCAGCTTGTGTGTCTTGTTCAGTGGTGGTCGTCTTTCAGCCTTTCTTACCTTGGCCATGTCTCTGAGTATTGCACACCTTGTGCTTTTGGGCACTCCAGTGATGTTGCAGCTCTGAAATATGGCCAAACTGGTGGCAAGTGGCATCTTGGCAGCTGCACGCTTGACTTTTCTCAGTTCATGGGCAGTTATTTTGCGCCTTGGTTTTTCCACACGCTTCTTGCGACCCTGTTGACTATTTTGAATGAAACGCTTGATTGTTCGATGATCACGCTTCAGAAGCTTTGCAATTTGAAGAGTGCTGCATCCCTCTGCAAGATATTTCACAATTTTTGACTTTTCTGAGCCTGTCAAGTCCTTCTTTTGACCCATTTTGCCAAAGGAAAGGAAGTTGCCTAATAATTATGCACACCTAATATAGGGTGTTGATGTAATTAGACCACACCCCTTCTCATTACAGAGATGCACATCACCTAATATGCTTAATTGGTAGTAGGCTTTCGAGCTTATACAGCTTGGAGTAAGACAACATGCATAAAGAGGATGATGTGGTCAAAATACTTATTTGCCTAATAATTCTGCACGCAGTGTATATAACAGGTTTAGAAAATGCACATTTGTGAGAATGTGATGTTAAATTACACAGGATGACAATGCAGATACACTTAACAGGTTGTAGCGGGGCAAAAGAGTTTTGTAACATAACTCTGGGATGTTACACATATACACTCACCTAAAGAATTATTAGGAACACCTGTTCTATTTCTCATTAATGCAATTATCTAGTCAACCAATCACATGGCAGTTGCTTCAATGCATTTAGGGGTGTGGTCCTGGTCAAGACAATCTCCTGAACTCCAAACTGAATGTCAGAATGGGAAAGAAAGGTGATTTAAGCAATTTTGAGCGTGGCATGGTTGTTGGTGCCAGACGGGCCGGTCTAAGTATTTCACAATCTGCTCAGTTACTGGGATTTTCACGCACAACCATTTCTAGGGTTTACAAAGAATGGTGTGAAAAGGGAAAAACATCTAGTATGCGGCAGTCCTGTGGGCAAAAATGCCTTGTGGATGCTAGAGGTCAGAGGAGAATGGGCCGACTGATTCAAGCTGATAGAAGAGCAACGTTGACTGAAATAACCACTCGTTACAGCCGAGGTATGCAGCAAAGCATTTGTGAAGCCACAACACGCACAACCTTGAGGCGGATGGGCTACAACAGCAGAAGACCCCACCGGGTACCACTCATCTCCACTACAAATAGGAAAAAGAGGCTACAATTTGCACGAGCTCACCAAAACTGGACTGTTGAAGACTGGAAAAATGTTGCCTGGTCTGATGAGTCTCGATTTCTGTTGAGACATTCAAATGGTAGAGTCCGAATTTGGCGTAAACAGAATGAGAACATGTATCCATCCTCTGATGGCTACTTCCAACAGGATAATGCCCCATGTCACAAAGCTCGAATCATTTCACATTGGTTTCTTGAACATGACAATGAGTTCACTGTACTAAAATGGCCCCCACAGTCCCCAGATCTTAACCCAATAGAGCATCTTTGGGATGTGGTGGAACGGGAGCTTCGTGCCCTGGATGTGCATCCCTCAAATCTCCATCAACTGCTATCCTATCAATATGGGCCAACATTTCTAAAGAATGCTATCAGCACCTTGTTGAATCAATGCCACGTAGAATTAAGGCAGTTCTGAAGGCAAAAGGGGGTCCAACACCGTATTAGTATGGTATTCCTAATAATTCTTTAGGTGAGTGTATTTTGCTGCATTCTGTGGCACCATGGCACCATTGTAATGTGGCCATTGTGATTGCTACTCCTATGATTATTACATACACTATGGCAGGCACTCTTGGTAATCTTGTTGAAGGTTTGATATGGGCTGCTGTTTGGCACTCTAAGGTCTTATGCACATGACCCTATGTGTTTTGTGGTCTGCAAACCAAGGATCTGCAAAACACAGATACTGGCCATGTGTATGCCACCATTTTCTTTATCCCTTCTGTAGAAATGTCCTATCCTTGTCTGGAAATCAGACAAGTATAGGACATGTTCTATTTATATTGTTGGACTGCGGCACTGACATGCGGATGCGGACAGATGTCTGCAGTTTTTGCAGCCCCATTGAAAGGAATGGGTTTGCACCCAATCCGCAAAAAAGCAGATCAGGTGGGGAACAAAAATAGAGTCATGTGCATGAGATCGTATAAAGCACTGGGCTGAAAAATGTTATAGGGCACTGTTCCTGTCTCTTTTAGAAGGAGTTTGAGCAATAAATGAGCGTTTACCGAAACAGCATTGTGCTAATCAGGCTTTACCGTGATCACCAAAATACCGATACTGGGCATGTGCGTTCTTCAATTTCCCTTTCCACATGTCCTGCCCTGTGTTAAAAGTGCTCTTCAAAACGAACAGGACAGAAACCTACTCTACAAGTTGGACTTGATGGACTTTTTTCTTTTTCCAACCTTAACAACTATGTAACTATGTATATGATACCGCTCCCTGTGCCAGCAGGCCTCAAATTCAGGAAGTTCAGTCTCCACATATATACTGAACCTACTCTATATGATACCTCTCCTTGTTCCAACTGGTCTTAAATGAATTCAGGGGAAACTATGCCCTGCTACTGAAATCTGTCTGCAAAGAAAAATATAGGAGAGCCATGGGGGTTCCACTGCAATGGTCAGCAGTCCCCAGGCATCAGAGATTCCCCATGTTTCCCTGTCTTCATCAGTTGCCTCCTAGTGGTGGCTGGTTGTTCCCTAGAAGTGGTCAGATGCTCTCAGGCACAGTACAATGTACCTGTGGCTACTATAACTCCTATTTTATTCTGGATAATTTTATGTTCATATTTTTAAACTAAGCTTTTTAGTCCTTTTTCTACCTTTATAGTAGGGGTGGGCAACCGATTGAGGAAGATTTACAGTGGGATTTTCTGCCATGGGACGGTTGATGCATGCTGCAGTTGTCATACCCCGTTCTGCCCTATACTGTTGATTCCTCTTTTTGTGGGACACTACTTGCATGCACTACTCCTTCTGTTGCCCATTACCTACACAACTCCTCTCCACCATTAGAGCTATGGGCCCGGTGTCTGTCTATGAATGTGTATAGATTTGGGAAAAAGAATGCAATTATATTTTACAAATAAAGAAAGTTCAACGAGCTCAGCTTCCAAAAATGAAAATTCAGCCTTTATTGTTCCATAAATATAAAATCCAAGATAGCAAAAGGTCTACGCGTTTCGGGTCAAACAACGACCCTTAATCATGACAAAATAATTCTCTAGGATGCAGGTGCCTATATACCCCCATCCAAAGGACTGGGGCGGAACATACGCACCCGTAGTTCGACATAACATGCAAATTAAGAACACAGTGATGCAAAACAGAAAGACAAAGTGATATTTAAAAACATGTACTAGTAATGTAAGATTAAGTCTTGTCTTTTGTTAAACCCAGCGGGTATACGGGTGTTCATCTGAAAAATCCAAAAAGACTCTCTATTAAGAAGTTTGCGTTTTCGATCCCCCCGCGTGCAGGGAGAGAAACTCGCTCCACCCCCTGCACACGGAACTGGGGAGTGCTACCTCCATGAAACACTGCAAAATGAAGGCTAGCTGCAGAAACATCTAGTGCGATATATCAGATAAGTGTTTTCTGATACAGACTTTGAATTCATTAGAAGTGCAGCCTATGTATTGTAAGTTACATATTGTACAAGTAATGCAGTACACAACATAGCTGGTGTTGCAATTGATATATTGTCTAATATGAAAAACCTGTCCACTAGCCGTTGACTGTATCTCCTGTTGAACCTGCATGTATTGGCAGCAAATGCATTTAAAACTGCCTGGATACTGTAACCATTTAAGGGAAGCTTTCTTCCTCTCAATGAATAAACTGGGGCTAAGCTTCTGTCCTAGGGTAGGGACACGACGTGCCACACATCTAACCCCACGTGAAGTGACTTTTGACCAGTGTTGATCTAACTGCAGTAGAGTAGGATTCTTCTTTATTATTTTACAGATTTGTGATTATTCGCTACTATATCTGGTAACAAACACTGGGACCTGTGTACCTGCCTTATCAGGCTGATTGCTCATATATGTGAGAAAGCGGCTCACCCTCTGGTCACACTGGATAAGGTCCTCTATCTGTGTGACTTGACCCCATCACAATACAAGTGATTAGATAATTAAATGTAGTTGTAGATAGGCACACTTCACCTGGAATAACTCAGAGACCTGAATGTCCTTAAATACTATTTAATAGATATTCCCTAAAAAATATATAACAAAACAAAAAGGCGCCCCAAAATATTCATCGGAGGATCCAGACTTGTGAGGTGGGCGTCTGTAAGAAATAGCTTATAAATCAGATATAGAAGCATAGAATGAGAAAAATAAAGAAAAAGGGAAAAGAGAGGAAAAAAACATATGAGAAAAGAATTCAATACGAATGATGGGATATACTGTATATAGAGATCAAAGATATAGAGTAAATATGAGTAGTTAGACATGTGTCTACATTGAACTATCTCCTTATTTTACCTGTATTTCCCAATTTTTACGTTTATCTTTATTTTATTTCATAATTTTTTTTTATTTTTTGCCAATATTTGATATTGAGTATTGTAATAAGTATCATATACCTCCATTAAATGCAATGGGAGGTAACTAAATAAAAAAAAAAACGCATTTATAGATGAAAAATGCATCAAAACCGCAATGCGTTTTTTTGGATGAGTTAAGGTAATAATGAAGATAAGAGATGAGAAGAAAGCAAAACTACGTGAGATTGTGAAACTTTGAAGTAAATAGGACTTATATTTGGTCACGGCAAATGGATGTCGAATATCTGGACTTCTCCAAAGCATTTGACACTGTACCACATAAAAGGTTAGTATATAAAATGAGAATGCTCGGACTGGGAGAAAACGTCTGTATGTGGGTAAGTAACTGGCTCAATGATAGAAAACAGAGGGTGGTTATTAACGGTACATACTCAGATTGGGTCACTGTCACTAGTGGGGTACCTCAGGGGTCAGTATTGGGCCCTATTCTCTTCAATATATTTATTAATGATCTTGCATAGTAAATTATCAATTTCCGCAGATGACACTAAACTGTGTAAAGTAATTTACACTGAAAAGGACAGTATACTACTACAGAGCGATCTGGATAGACTGGATGCTTGGGCAGAAAAGTGGCAGATGAGGTTTAACACTGACAAATGTAAGGTTATGCACATGGGAAGGAATAATGCAAGTCACCCGTACATACTAAATGGTAAAACACTGGGTAACAGGGGCGGACTGACCATTCGGGAACTTCGGGCATGGACCGAGGGCCCACGGCCACTAGGGGGCCCGCCAGGAGAAATCCTCAGTGGGCCCCTGGGATTACAGATAGTTAATGATTAGTGTCACACACACTTAACATTAGCAAGTGGCGAGGATGACTTGATCACCTCGCCACTTCACTTGATATGGCTGCTGCAGCGCTGGCCAGTGCTTCCGGTCCCCTACTCGTTGTGCTGTCTGGGTGACCTTCCACCATGGTGGGCCCGCCTCCTCATAAGTGCCGTGCCTGCCCTGCTCTCTGGCTGCATCCCTACGTACGCACAGGCTGTTAGGAGGGTCCCTCTGAGACTGCTGGTGCTCCTGCTGGTGTGTATAAAGTCTGGTCTGATCTCAGGAAGGTCCCTCTGCTGCCGCTATTGAGTATAAGAAGACAGGGATGATGTCAGGAGATTCCCTCTACTGGTGGTGCTACCGGAGTGTATGAGGATAGGGTCTCATCGCAGGGGGTCCCTCTACTGGTGTTGCTACCGGAGTGTATGAGGATAGGGTCTCATCGCAGGGGGGCCCCTCTGGTGGTGCTGCTACCGGAGTGTATGAGGATAGGGTCTCATCGCAGGGGGTCCCGCTACTGGTGCTGCTACCGGAGTGTATGAGGATAGGGTCTCATCGCAGGGGGTCCCTCTACTGGTGCTGCTACCGGAGTGTATGAGGATAGGGTCTCATCGCAGGGGGTCCCTCTGGTGGTGCTGCTACCGGAGTGTATGAGGATAGGGTCTCATCGCAGGGGGTCCCTCTACTGGTGTTTCTACCGGAGTGTATGAGGATAGGGTCTCATCGCAGGGGGGCCCCTCTGGTGGTGCTGCTTCTGGAGTGTATGAGGATAGGGTCTCATCGCAGGGGGTCCCTCTGGTGGTGCTGCTTCTGGAGTGTATGAGGATAGGGTCTCATCGCAGGGGGTCCCTCTGGTGGTGCTGCTTCTGGAGTGTATGAGGATAGGGTCTCATCGCAGGGGATCCCTCTGGTGGTGCTGCTACCGGTGTGTATGAGGATAGGGTCTCGTCGCAGGGGGTCCCTCTACTGGTGCTGTTACCGGAGTGTATGAGGATAGGGTCTCATCGCAGGGGGTCCCTCTGGTGGTGCTTCTTCTGGAGTGTATGAGGATAGGGTCTCATCGCAGGGGGTCCCTCTGGTGGTGCTGCTTCTGGAGTGTATGAGGATAGGGTCTCATCGCAGGGGGTCCCTCTGGTGGTGCTGCTTCTGGAGTGTATGAGGATAGGGTCTCATCGCAGGGGGTCCCTCTGGTGGTGCTGCTTCTGGAGTGTATGAGGATAGGGTCTCATCGCAGGGGGTCCCTCTGGTGGTGCTGCTTCTGGAGTGTATGAGGATAGGGTCTCATCGCAGGGGGTCCCTCTGGTGGTGCTGCTTCTGGAGTGTTTGAGGATAGGGTCTCATCGCAGGGGGTCCCTCTACTGGTGCTGCTACCGGAGTGTATGAGGATAGGGTCTCATCGCAGGGGGTCCCTCTGGTGGTGCTGCTTCTGGAGTGTATGAGGATAGGGTCTCATCGCAGGGGGTCCCTCTGGTGGTGCTGCTTCTGGAGTGTTTGAGGATAGGGTCTCATCGCAGGGGGTCCCTCTACTGGTGCTGCTACCGGAGTGTATGAGGATAGGGTCTCATCGCAGGGGGTCCCTCTGGTGGTGCTGCTTCTGGAGTGTATGAGGATAGGGTCTCATCGCAGGGGGTCCCTCTGGTGGTGCTGCTTCTGGAGTGTACAAAGTCTGATCTCAGGGGGTCCCTGGAGTATATGAGTGCAGGTCTGACCACAAGAGAGTCCCTTCCTCTGCTGCTGCTGCTGCTACTATTACTCTTTTGCTTGGCTTCCGTTTCCTTTTATTTCTTCCCCAGCACCCCTCCTCCTGTTTGTTTCACTACAGGAGCTTGCCTAAATCCTCCCGTCTAGTGGGATACACATAGGTATCTGCTGGCTAGTGGGGCTATGTCTGTGTGTTTGAGGAGACAGTCAGTAATGATCTTCTGATCCTATCATCATCAGATAAGGAGCTGACCCTGGATTTTCAGGAGATCCCTAGTATGGACAGTATGCTCCCAGTGCCTGCTATAGACAGATCAATGCACCACCCTTCCATCACATCTCCTGAGAGGTATGCCAGTGTCCACAGATGTCCTCCTGCATGTATCCGGACTTGCCCCTGGATTGTCTTCTGGATGACTTCTTCCCTCCCACACAATGCCCTTTATGTCCGTGCAGAGTTCTCAGCCCTGCCCTGTGTCTCCACCATCCATATGGGATCCCTGCTGTATGAGGTCTCTCATTCCCAGTCCCTATTTGTGTTCTCATTACCCCCAGGCTAGTAGGGTTTGTGGATGTGATTAGGCCACTTACCTCTATCTGCAGCTCACTGTTTACCCTCCATTTCCATTGACTTCAGATAAAGAGGAAAGTGCTGAGGACAGGCTGCCCTTATGTAAGCAGGCAGCAGCATTCTGGATGATGATGAATCACTCTGTTCTCTGCATTGACATGAAGAAATTGTTGCTGGGCTGCCAGCACTGGAAGGGTTAATCACTGAAGGACACACTGACACTGTCATCAGGCCATAGGGCTGTCTCTTGTATGATACTGTACATAGGGTTGGATTGTGCAGGGAACCCGCTTACTATCTTGTATATCCTGTACAAATTACAAACACAGCCCTACTACATCTGGGTGTGATTAATAAATACTGCAGTGATGCGCCATAAAAAGCGTCTTTTCAGCCTCTTTGAGGAGATGGGAGAGTAGTGACCCTGCTCCCCCTCCTCCTGTCACCCCACTAGTTACCCTGCTCCCCCCCCCCCCACCAGTGACCCTACTCCCCCTCTTCCTGTCATCTCACTAGTAACTCTGCTCCCCCCCACTAGTGACACTATGTGTTCCTGTACGGAGAGGAGTCTGGCTGGAGTGTGGTGAGCAGTGATGGCCAGATCGCATTGTTCGCCCGCGAACACATGCGGGCTGCCATCTTTTCTCACAAGTCCGGCGAGGCACAGGTAAGCCCTTACCTGTGCCTGTGTGCGAGCCAGTCTGAAAACAAGTGCGGTCACCGGGAGCAGGCAGTTCCAAGAACAGCCGCCGGGGGCCTTCATCGGGCTGTTCTTGGAACTGCCTGCTCCCGCTGACCGCACTTGTTTTCAGACCGGCTCACACACAGGCACAGGTAAGGGCTTACCTGTGCCTCGCCGGACTTGTGAGAAAAGATGGCAGCCCGCATGTGAATTGGCCATCACTGGTGGCGAGGCCTAGCTGTGTGTCTGTCCCTGTGTGAGTGCGTCTGTCCCTGTATGTGTGTGTGTCTCTCCCTGTGTGTGTGTGTGTCCCTATGTGTGTGTATCTGTCTCAGTGTGTATTTGACCGTCCCAGTGTGTGTTTCCTTGTGTGTATGTGTCTCTCCCTGTGTGTGTGTCACCATCACCATGCCCACCGTGTTCCTATGTCTTGACACAGCTGCATCAGGACGTTCTGTGCGGGGCAAGAAGAAGAAGAAGATGGAAGAGGAGGCAGCGTCGCCAGTATGGAGTCCGTGGGAGAGACACAGGGAGGCACACTAAGGACGTAAGTAACACTACCACATGATCTACACTAGTGTTATCTGTGGTTTTACATAGGACTGCAGGTAACACTACCACATTATCAGCACTAGTGTTATCTGTGGTTTTACATAGGACTGCAGGTAACACTACCACCTTATTTGGACTTGTGTTATCTGTGGTTTTACATAGGACTGCAGGTAACACTACCACATTATCAGGACTAGTGTTATCTGTGGTTTTACATAGGACTGCAGGTACCACTACCACATAATCAGGATAGTGTTCTCTGTGTTTTACATAGAACTGCAGGTAACACTACCACATTATCAGCACTAGTGTTATCTGTGGTTTTACATAGGGCTGCAGGTAACACTACCACATTATCAGCACTAGTGTTATTTGTGGTTTTACATAGGACTGCAGGTAACACTACTACATTTTCTGTACTCAGAGAGTTATCACTGTATAGGGAGGCCCACTGAGATTTTATCGCCCAATGGCCCACATGAGCCTGGAGCCGGCGGGGTGCGATATGTGGGTGGGGCTGTGTGTGGGTGTGGCTTGATGGTGGGCAGGGACACAGGGGCCCCATAATCTCCTATTGCCCGGGGGCCCCATGAGTTGTCAGTCCGCCCCTGCTGGGTAACACTGACATGGAAAAGGACCTAGGAATTTTAGTGAACAGCAAACTAAGCTGTAAAAACCAGTGTCAGGCAGCTGCTGCCAAGGCCAATAAGATAATGGGTTGCATCAAAAGGGGCATAGATGCCCGTGATGAGAACATATTCCTACTACTTTACAAATCACTGGTCAGACCACACATGGAGTACTGTGTACAGTTCTGGGCTCCAGTGAACAAGGCAGACATAGCAGAGCTGGAGAGGGTCCAGAGGAGGGCAACTAAAGTAATAACTGGAATGGGGCAACTACAGTACCCTGAAAGATGATCAACATTAGGGTTATTCACTTTAGAAAAAAGACGACTGAGGGGAGATCTAATTACTATGTATAAATATATCAGGGGTCAGTACAGAGATCTCTCCCATCATCTATTTATCCCCAGGACTGTGACGAGGGGACATCCTCTGCGTCTGGAGGAAAGAAGGTTTGTACACAAACATAGAAAAGGATTCTTTACGGTAAGAGCAGTGACTATAGAACTCTCTGCCTGATGAGGTGGTGATGGTGAGTACAATAAAGGAATTCAAGAGGGGCCTGGATGTATTTCTGGAGTGTAATAATATTACAGGCTATAGCTACTAGAGAGGGGTCGTTGATCCAGGGAGTTATTCTGATTGCCTGATTGGAGTCGGGAAGGAATTTTTTATTCCCCTAAAGTGGGGAAAATTGGCTTCTACCTCACAGGGTTTTTTTTTTTGCCTTCCTCTGGATCAACTTGCAGGATAACAGGCCGAACTGGATGGAGAAATGTCTTTTTTCAGCCTTATATACAATGTACTATGTTACTAATACAAGAATAACTATGTGCAATTATTACATAAATGGGAGAACATTTGGGGTTTTGAATGAGACTGAAACCAATGATATATAAGTGGACCAACCAACAAGAATAAACTGAGATTAAACGAGTATATCATCAAAAATAAATCCTTTATTGAATAAAAGACACATAAACGAGACATGAGACAACAGATAAAAAATGGCTACATCTGAGGAGGCATGTTAACACAAATGAGACATAGGGAGGGGGGGTTTGGAGTATGCAATGTGCAAAAGGCGGTAGAAAAAAGGAGTGCAGTACCTCACTGATTTCTGTATGTATAACTGTAACCACAGATATAAAAATGCTAAAGTGCAAATGCTGAATAGCAAAACACCATATCAAAAAGTGGTTGCAGATTACACCGCGGCATATGGATGTCTAATGGTTCCAAATTATGGGACCATATGACAGCCAGCAGAAGGTTAAAGTGCAAGTGCATAAGAAGTCACTATATCAATGGTCAAATACCACAATTGTAGCTGTGGTGACAGCTTAAACCTCCAAATACATGCAAAACTGGCTCAGGTGCACAGTGAATATCCACCTGTGGATAACCCAAGTGGGTATAGCTGAGCACCTAGAGCCGATAAACACATCCCTCAAAGTCCACAACAATATGGCATATCTACATACCCATGATATGGAGATATACACCTCAGGAGAGCCACTTAACCAGGCAGCAGTATAGAGATATATGGCAGGAATATATACTGTACTATAATATACATGATATAACTATCTACATATATTCTATAACCACATATATCCAATATCTACATAGTATATATAAATATATGCTGTGTTATAATATACAACAAGCATGGTTATATACAACTAGCTACTATATTGTGTATGTGATAAGCATACACAAAAGCAGCAGTTATTTATACGGCTATTTTGGATATTAATACAGAAAGAAGTATGTTGGCCTTTTTGGCTTTATAAGTGATGTATACTATTTTATCATGTTTTAATTGATTTTACATATTTGAAGAATTTACAAATTTAATTTTGGTGCTATATATTTTTTAGGGAATATCTATTAAATTAAATAGTATTTAAAGAGGACCTTTTACCGATTCTTACCCTATGAACTAAGTATACATACATGTGGAGCGGCGCCCGGGGATCTCACTGCACTTACTATTATCCCCGGGCGCCGCTCCGTTCTCCTGCTATGCCCTCCGGTATCTCCGTTCCCTAAGTTATGGTAGGCGGAGTCTGCCCTAGCGCTGGCCAATCGCATTGCAGAGCTCACAGCCTGGGAGAAAATAACCTCCCAGGCTGTGAGCTCTGCGCTGCGATTGGCCAGCGCTAGGGCAGACTCCGCCTACCATAACTTAGGGACTGGTATCTCCGCCTACTATAACTTAGTGAGCGGAGATACCGGAGGGCATAGCAGGAGAACGGAGCGGCGCCCGGGGATAATAGTAAGTGCAGTGAGATCCCCGAGCGCCGCTCTACATGTCGGTATAGTTAGTTCATAGGGTAAGAATCGGTGAAAGGTCCTCTTTAAGGACATTCAGGTCTCTGAGTTATGTGAAGTGTGCCTATCTACAACTACATTTGATTGCTCATATCCCTCGGAGTAATGAGATCTATTCTGGACCTAAGTTGCGCTGAATGGCTAGCTTGTTTTAAAGTTCTCATAGAATATTTACGATGGAGCAACCTACTAGTAATAACTTCTGCTTCTTCTTATGCAAGCTGTCATTCGAGCAATTAAGTCTGGCTCGTACGTATTCACCTACAGGAATGTTCTGTTTTACATGGGGAGGATGACAAGAATATGCCTGTATAGTATTGCCTTCGGTATCTTTGCGGTAAGCAGCAGTACACATTACTGGATCCCCTG
Source organism: Bufo bufo (assembly GCF_905171765.1). Lineage (NCBI taxonomy): Eukaryota > Metazoa > Chordata > Amphibia > Anura > Bufonidae > Bufo > Bufo bufo. The sequence goes on along the minus strand of NC_053389.1, from coordinate 245,931,635 downwards.
TAAGGCTAAGGGCCCAAAAAAAATGGACGACATGTCATGATGTAAAGTAAACTTAAGACGACAGGGATTATCATTGAGGAATGCGTCAAAGCCCCCTGACCATATAAACATAAGATCGTCTATATATCGGCCATACCATTCTATTGACTTTATTCCTAGTTAAAAAGAGGTATAGGTGTTCCCACCACGCCATATATAAGTTTGCCAAGGAAGGTGAGAACTTTGCCCCCATTAAAACTCCTAACTGCAGAAAAAACTGATAATTAAACATAAAAAAATTTGCTTGACAAATGTACGCTTGAAAATCAAAAGAAAAATCTGAGTATTTTAGCAGAAACCATTTAAGGACAACTATGGCTAGATCATGTGGAATAACTGTGTAAAGCGATGTAACATCTGCTGTAATCCACATCAATTTAGCCGTTCATTAGAAATCATTTAGCGCAAAAATGTGTCTTGCAGGTAGCCAGGAATAATCCTGATCAAGGGTTGTAGAAGACCCACTTGGAGCGCCTCTCCAAGTATGGGCCTCATGGCTGGCGTAAAACCTTCTTTATGGATTTTTGGCAGGGAATAAAAAATTGGTATTTTAGGATAATTAACATAAATATAATCTAAAAATCCCTGTTTAAAACCCTGCCATAAGAGATGTAATAGATTTTTAGTTTTAAATTAGCAAGAAAAGTCACTAGCACTGGAAGTTGGAGACCGGAGCTCCTGGAGTTCCGATAAAGCAATCAAGTCATTAAACACAAAGGAGGCCGACAGGTTAATCCGGTTCAAAGGGTGAACCTGCATCAGCATCAAACTTCCTGTTGGTGACTGTTCAGACGGCGAAACAACCTCCTGTGCGTTATCGATATTTTGAAAATGTATTTTTAAGGTCAAATTACTTGGTATATTATTGACATCAATGATGGTCTCATAGGGATTGAAGTGACAAGTTTAAGAAAAAGACAGGCCTTTAGCAAGAACATGGAGTTGCCTTTAGGACAAGATATTCGAAGAAATGTCAATGACTTGTAAATTATTTATAGTTTCTTGTTTCTCAAAGAGTCTTGCGGTGCTTAGTATGGATGGTGTCATCGCGAGAATCAGCAGCTGCAAGGTCCGCCTCAGAGTCAGATGATTCAGGCTCAGTAGAGCTGAAGTTAACCTTTGCATTGCGGTTTTTCATCCCCTGATAAAAAGCCTGCCATTCCAGTAGGCAAATATATAGAGACCAAATCATTGTAAATACCTAAATCCAGGACGGACATAGGGGGGCCAATACGCATTATCTCCACTTTTGATGCTGCCCATCAGGAGGTTCGTAACATTTTAACACAGTATTGGGGCATTCTTCAAGCGGATCCCAACGTCAGACACTTGGTGAGCAAGTGCCCCTCGATTACTTCTAGACGTGGACGCAATCTCCAGGACCGCTTGGTGCATAGTCACTTTGAGACCCCTGTACCTCGCACCTGGCTTTCACACAATCTGGTGGGTACTTTCAGGTGTGGGAACTGCGTTGCATGTGAGTTCATATGTATTGGCAAAACCTTCTCCGGCATGGTGGAAGGTAAATATTATGATATGCGATTCTTTATCAATTGCAAAACCACCTGTGTGATCTATCTTATCACCTGTTCTTGTGGCACCAAATACATTGGCAAGACTGCGAATTTAGGTGGCGTACTGACGAACACCTTGGGGATGTCCGCAATGATAGGGACACCCCGATTGCCAGACACACCAGAGTTTGCCACAATGGAGATCCCAATGTCTTACGCTTCCAGGGGATTGAAGAAGTCCACCTGTAACGGTCGCGTACTCACACACACAGGGGGGGAGGGAAGTGACCACTGTGCTCCACCCTTACCCCTGGCCCTGCCTACTTGCCTCGCGAGTTCTAATGACAGGGGACAACTGGACGGCAATCCCTAACTTGGAATAAGTGCAGGGATGACAGACAGACAAACAACGGACCGAGTCAATACCAGGAAAGCTACAAAGTACAAAGGATTAAGCAAAGAATGGTCAGGAGAAGCCGGGGTCAAATACCAGGAGAGCAGAGAAGTACAAGAGGAGTCCTAAGAGAGTAGTCAGGTGGGAGCCGAGGTCACAATACCAGGACGGATACGCAGTACAGGAGGATCAGGCAAAAGGATGGTCAAGGAACAGGATCAGGTAAGTATTCAGCAGTCCAACAAATAGCCAGGAACCTAGAAATTAACAGGCAACCTGTAGCCAGCAGGCTGCCTGTATTTATAGTGGGGAGTGAGGGTCATGTGACGTGGCCAGCGTCACATGACCGACAGACCAACCAGTCGAGTACCGAGTGATCAGCTCGGCGCTCAAGGCAGACTTAGGAGCAGGGAGCCACCCAGCTAGTAAAGCCGCCCTGGGAATGAGGTCAAACACAGATCCTCATTCCCAAAGCTAAGCAACAGGTCTGCGGGCGATGGGGGACCTAGTGCACCTTCGGAACCCCGTGACAGTACCCCCCCTTTTACGAGGGGCCACCGGACCCAAGACTTCAGGCGATGGCTTTTCAGGGTGTTCTAAATGAAATTTACGAACAAGTCTAGAAGCATGAAGCTCCCTGGCAGGTAACCAAGATCTCTCTTCAGGTCCATACCCCTTCCAGTGAATCAGGTACTGCAAGGAATTACGCACCTTCCGGACATCCACTATTTTAGACACCACATACTCGACAGCATCATTAACAAGAACCGGCGGAGGCGAGGCTTTTGATGGTACTACCGGTTCAAAATATTTTTTAAGCAGAGATTTATGGAACACATTATGAATGTGGAATGACTCGGGCAGCTCCAACCTAAAAGATACCGGGTTAATCACTTCCGTGATCTTATATGGTCCAATAAAACGAGGAGCAAATTTTTTAGAAGTTACCTTGAGAGATAGATTCTTGGAGGACAACAATACTTTATCCCCAACCTGAAAGTTTACCCCCCTTGAACGTCTCCTATCGGCCTTGAGTTTCTGAGAACATTGAGCCTTTTCTAGGTTCGATTGAACCCGGGCCCAAACTGTGCAAAGTTCGGAGGAGAGTTTATCCGCTTCAGGGTTAGAGGAGGAGACGGACGACCGAGAATGAAAACGGGGATGAAAACCATGGTTACAAAAGAAAGGGGAGACCCCAGCGGAAGAATTGGCACGGTTATTCAAAGCAAATTCAGCCAATGGAAGAAATTTCACCCATAATTGCTGGTCATCAGCAACATACGACCTCAAGAATTGTTCGACATACTGATTAAGGCGTTCAGTCTGCCCATTACTCTCAGGGTGGTAGGCAGAGGAAAAAGACAATGAAATTTTACATTTTTGACAAAAGGCCCTCCAGAATTTGGACACAAACTGCAAACCCCTGTCAGAAACAATATTTTCCGGGATACCATGCAATCGAACAATTTCTTTCACAAAAATAGACGCCAGGGTTTTGGCATTCGGGGGTTTAGACAGGGGAATGAAATGGACCATCTTGCTAAACCTATCCACCACTACCCACACTACAGTCTTACCCTCCGCCGGCGGTAGGTCAGTTATAAAGTCCATCGAGATATGGGACCAGGGTCTACTGGGAATGGGTAGGGGTCGTAGGTTACCAGCAGGGCGAGTCCTAGGTGTCTTGGACCTGGCACAAACCTCACAGGCTGACACATAGGACTTGACATCCCTAGTTAGAGTGGGCCACCAATAAGATCTAGAAACCAGATCCTTAGTGCCCTCAACACCCGGATGTCCACAAAAGGCAGAATCGTGACACTCACCCAACAGCTGGAGACGAAATTGTACGGGAACAAACAACTTATCTGTTGGGGTGGATACCGGTGCCAGATGTTGTTCCGACCTAATGCGAGCCGAGATATCCTGGGTAAGAGCTGCTAAGAAGATTTTTGCTGGTAGGATGGATTCAGGTGGTACCTCAGTAGGTTGAAAAGCCTGGAAGCTCCGAGATAATGCGTCCGCCTTCACATTTTTACTTCCCGGCCTGAACGTGATGGAAAAATCAAAACGAGTAAAAAACAGAGCCCATCTGGCTTGACGGGGATTCAACCTCTTAGCAGACTCGAGAAACATAAGGTTTTTATGGTCAGTGACAACAGTTACACAATGCCTTGCCCCCTCCAGAAAATGCCTCCACTCCTCAAATGCCCATTTAGTTTCAAAGATCATTTATTGGGTTATTGAGTAAAATTACATAGGTAGTTGATACAGCAAAGAACATAGAACAAAAAAAGTTTCTTGGAGTTATACAAGACATGTATCGCAGTAAGCCATGAATTTTTAGACAGTATAATCATAAATACAAGTGGAGAGAGTAAGGACAGCATTAACAAAAGCCTTTTTGATATCACACAAAATCAGAGCGAGATAGTGTATCGGATGTCTGGAGACTGGGGGGAAGCTATCCACGGCTCCCACACTTTCTCAAAGGTGGCGTATGTGTCAGTGCGAATGGCTGAGAGTTTTTCAAACAATAATATTTTATTGACCCTGTCTAGAACAGCTTGAAAGGATAGAGAGTTTGATCGCCATTTAAAGGCAATGTGTATCCTGGCTGCCATAAGTATGAATTGGGCGAGTTTGAATCTGGCAAAGGAAAGTCTGTGAGGTTTATCTCCCAGTAAACAGAAGGCTACTGTCGTGGGATAGGGGTAATCCAAAACTGATGAAATTAAGTTAGTCACCTTGTTCCAAAACCTCCTAGTTATTCGGCATGACCACCACGTGTGTAGCATAGATCCCACTTCACCGCACCCTCTAAAACATATTGGGGACACCTCTGGGTATATACAATGCAGGCGGGCTGGGACCATATAAATCCTATGAAGCACCTTTACCGAGGATTCGGCCAAAGTGACCTGCCAAGAGCCCTTCGTAAGAATTATTGAACGCTCCGACCACTTGGAGGGTGAAAATTCTCGGTTTAAATCCTCTTCCCAAGCCCTCATGTATGGCATCTTATGGCCTGCTGGAACTGCATTTAGTGCTGCATACATTCTGGATAATAACCCCTGTCTGTATAGAGAGAAATTGATTGAACGTTCAAATGATGTTAGTTCAACAGGGCGGTCCGATGGTAAAATTGATCTGAAAAAGGAGAAAATTTGGCACATGGCATGGTGTTCTCTAGTGGGGGGAGAGAACTTCTCTTTAAAATCTGAAATAGAGATCAGCTTGCCTTTATTCAGAAACTTGAGTAAAGAACACAAGTTATTGTTTACCCACCAGTCCAGTGTTTGGGGTTGAGTACCTGGTAGGAATGCAGGATTTCCCAATAGGTATTCTAATGATGAAGGATTGGCCTGCAATGTGAACTTAAATCGGACCGACCTCCAAAGCAGAATAGAATAGTAAGACAGTATAGAGTTAGCCTGCAGGACCTGAGGAATGGGAGAGGTTGACCAGATTAAGGCCCTCCAAGTGTAGGGTTTAAAACTGTTAAGTTCCAGCCCAATCCAGATAGGATGTTCTCGCGGGGCAAGAAGGGCCAGAAACATCTGGGCCAATCTCGCAGCCCTATAATATTTCGCAAAATCAGGTACTGACAAGCCTCCTTGAGATCTATGCCTACATATCGTTACTCTAGATATGCGCTGCCGTTTATTTGCCCAGACAAATCTCATCACGTCCCTCTGTAAGGACTCAAGGTCCTTTATAGGGACTGGTATTGGTAAGGTCCTAAATAGATATAGCAGCCTAGGTAGGATCACCATTTTGATTATATTTATTCTACCTATCCAAGATATTTGCATGGTTTGCCATGCCAGCATGTCTTGTCGTATCTTGCGGTAGATAGGCAGGTAATTAATTTTATAGACAGAGTCCAGACTACTTGGCATCTGGGTCCCTAGGTAAGTAAGGTGCTGGGGTCTGTATTGAAAGGGAAAATTATGGATCAACGCTACCCTAGTAGAGTCAGGGGTATTGCATAGGAGTAATTCGGACTTGGTGTGATTAATAGTCAGACCTGATGCTTTAGTAAAGGATTCCAGTAATTTTAAGAGGGAGGGGAAAGTAACTATGGGGTTAGTAATAGTTAGTAGTAGGTCGTCTGCAAACAGACTAAGTTTATATTCTGACCCCCCTGTTGAGTAACCTTTTATGTCAGGATGTGATCTAATATGAATGGCCAGGGGTTCTATGGCTAGGGCGAATAGAGCTGGGGAAAGAGGGCATCCCTGTCTCGTACCTCTGTTAATGCGTATGGGAAAAGACCTAGTGGAGGGAAGCTTAAGGTAGGCCTCCGGATTAGAATAGATGGCCTGTATAGCAGCCAGAAAGTGACCACTAATTCCCATTCTTGAGAGAACTTCATAAAGGTAGGACCAGGCTACAGTATCGAAAGCCTTTTCAATATCAAGTGCTAGGAGAGCTAAAGGGGCTTTATTCTTGTTGGATGAGTGTATGACATTCAGGATCTTCCTGATATTATCAGGGGCCTCCCTTCCTGGTATAAACCCAACTTGGTCCTTATGCACAAGAGATGGGAGAAAATTTTTAAGTCTGTTGGCTAATATAGAGGTGAAAATTTTATTGTCGATGTTTAAAAGGGATATTGGTCTATAATTGGATGGGAGTAGTGGGTCTCTATTGGGCTTGGGAATAACTGTGATTGACGCTTTTAAAAACTCTTCAGGGGGAGTGGAGCCTTGCAGCAGTAGATTACAGTAATTTGTTATATGGGGGATAAGATGGTGGCTAAATTTCTTATAATATAATGCAGAGTACCCGTCTGGTCCTGGGGCTTTACCTAGTTTTAAGGAATTAATGGTATAGGTCACTTCTTCTGCCGTGATAGGGCTATTTAATTCAGATTGAGCTTCCGGTGTTATCGAAGGAAGTCGAATAGATGATAGGAAGCTGTTAATGTGTGTACTGGAGCTACTATCCGGGGCTGAGTAAAGGGATTTATAATAATCATGGAAGATTGCATGAATGGTGTCTGGGTTAGAGGTAATCTGTCCTGGCCTGGTACGAATCTGAAAAACCTGGTTGATCCTCTGTTTAGACTTAAGTTGGCGTGCAAGCAGTTTGTCCGGCTTATTCGAATATTTATAGTAAAAGGAGTTAGTCCATCTAAGGGCTTTCTCAGTATTGTTCGAGAGTACCATATTCAGTTGTTGTTTCACATCTTTTATTGCTTTGAGCAGGTATAACGTAGGGGATCTTTGGTGGGCCCAGACCAACCTATTTAATTTGGCCTCTAACCCTAACTGAGCCTGGGACCTATCCTTCTTTCTCTTGGAGGCGACTCTTATTAACCTTCCCCTCATAAAAGCTTTGTGAGTCAGCCAAAGTGTCATAGGATTAATATCAGGAGTATTGTTTTCAGTAAAGAAGTTTACAATATCCTCCTGTAGCTGGGAGAATATGGTAGGATTAGTAAGGATGGATTCATTCAACCTCCATTGGAAGGGGGCCTTCATTTGATATGACGTCATAAATTCAGATATAACTAGATCGTGATCTGACCATGATGATACAACGTGCCTAGAATAAGACATGTATGGTAAAATGGAGGTGGATGCTAATATCATGTCGATCCGAGTATATAGCTGATGGGCAGGTGAGTAGTATGTATATCCCCTCTGTGAGCCATTGTGTTCCCTCCACGTGTCCGCCAAGGATAATGAGTGCATGACCTGGTCAATCAACTTCACTTTAGCTGCCGGGCGAGGAGCAGCGGGGGGAACAGAACGGTCCAATACTGGATGGAGTGTGAAATTAAAATCCCCACACCATATCAATTTTTGAAATGTAAGTGTCTCAATTACCCTGCTTACAGTTTCAAAGAAGCGGATAGGGTCATCTGTGGGTGCGTATGAATTGACAATACAGTAGGATTCTTCTTGGTGAGTTCCAACTAAAATAACATACCTCCCGTTGGGGTCAATACAAGTCTGAGTCACAGTAAAAGAAAACGAGTTTCTCAGTAAAGTGATTACCCCCCTACATTTTGATGTAAAGGAGGAAGTGTGAAAGTTAGAATATTGTGGGTGGAAATATCTCGGGTGTGACGCTGGTGTGAAATGCGTCTCTTGGAGACAGATGACGTCAGGTGCATGTTTAAGGTAAGTTGCAAAGGCAGTTTTCCTTTTCCTAGGGGAATTAAAACCCCTTACATTGTGAGTTATTAGTTTACACATAATAGTATTATTAGGAATGAGTTTCCATAGTGACATGACCCGACGTCATCTACTCCCCGAGACATCTCCATCCTGATCCTCTCTCTCACTTCAGCGCTCACATTGACATTCATGACCGCATAATCCAAGAGTAAAACATTAATACAGTAAAACATCATAACATCCTGAGGGTACAGGAAATGTAAAGTGGGACCAAAAGGTCCCATCTTAAAAGTCGAACAAGGTGGAATATAGGAAAAAGGAGTCAGCCTATTATTAGCTGACATCACCTTCTCATAACATCCCATAATCAGGGGTAGCATGAAAATCCGCGATATCGAGACCCTATAGTAGTAAAACAGGCCTGATGTTATATTTAAGTAATTTAGAACTAAAGTCCCCATCAGCGGTCACTTCAAATATTCATGACTGTTACCACACTCTAGATGTGCTGAGCTGAAAAGTCAGGTGTTCCGTTGTCTGGTGGAACCATTCGAGGAGGATGGAACTTTTGTCCAGACTCTTGCTGGTCTCTGCGGTTTCGGTAAGGCAGACGGCAAGTCTTGATGATCGTATGGGATCCCGGCCCTCCGTAGTGCTTCTAGTCCCTCCGTCACAGTATGGATTGTGTGTGAACGGGAATTCAGCTGGAAGGACAAGTTAAAGGGAAACCCCCACCGGTATTTAACATTACTCTTCTGTAAGGCCTGTGTAACCGGCCTCATTTCCCTGCGCCTACGGAGAGTGGATGGCGCTAGGTCAGCGTAGAGGCGGACAGTTTGTGGGAGACCAGGTAGGTCGGGTTTGTCCCTTGCTGCTGCTAGAACCTTGTCCCTTGTGTCAGGGTGGTGGAACTTAAGGATTACATCCCTAGGAAGGTCTGGGTTCCGCGGTTTACCCAGAGATCTATGGACGCGATCCATTTTCAGATAATGCGGTTCTGACTGGGGGAGTAAGGTGGCGAACAACTCAGACAAAGTGGATTGTAGGTCAGTAAATGACTCAGGCAGGCCTCTAACTCTGAGGTTGCCCCTCCGGGACCTGTTTTCAAGGTCTTCTATCTTAAGTTCCAGCTCTGTCAATTGAGCTTCATGGGAGTCAATGTCCTCCCGATCGCGGCCCAGTGTGTCAGACAAGTCGTCTGTTCTGGCTTCCAGGTCTGTGACTCTGTTACCCAGATCTTGGATTTGGCGTGTAAAGTCCGAGACTGCCTGGGATAATTCAGCTTTAAATAGGGCCGCAATGTTCTTGTATAAGTCCCCCTGACCAACCTGTCGGTCTGATGCTTCTTGTGGAGGCTCGTCTCCGTCCGATGGAGCTGGGCTGGCGGGAATTTCTGGTGCGTCCGCCATGACAGTCTGCCTGGTCATTCTGAAGATCTCCGGCAAAGTCTGTGACTGGACCGGAGTGCCCGGTATCTTAGATTTCCCCTTGGTGCGGGTCATCTTCGGGGACCCCTGCATCAAGTTTCAGGATAATTGGAGCCCGATATAGGCGCTTTATTTAGGGTTTTTCTCGATGTGCGGAGCGGAGCTCACTGAAGCATGTCCTTCTCGTGAGCCGCGCGCATGCGCCCCCCTCAAATGCCCATTTAATGGCCAGCAGCTCCCTATTCCCTATGTCGTAGTTTCTCTCCGTGGGAGAGAATTTCCTGGAGAAGAAGGACCTTGTGAAAGGACTGCTCCTGCGCCGTCCTCGGACGCATCCACCTCCACAATAAAAGGTTTCTCCTGATCAGGCTGGATCAGAATGGGAGCGCTACTGAATGCCTTTTTTAATTTTTCAAATGAAGAAATGGCCTCAGTGGACCAATTCTCCAAATCCGCCCCTTTCTTAGTAAGGTCGGTCAACGGTTTAGCAATTACGGAAAAATTCATAATAAATTTACGATAGTAATTGGCGAAACCTAAGAACCGTTGTAAGGCCTTTAAGGATGAAGGTCTTACCCATTCCTTAATTGCTAGTACCTTACCAGGATCCATCTTGAAGGCGTGAGGAGTCAGAACATGCCCTAGAAACAGAATCTCCTGCACACCAAAGACACATTTCTCTTGTTTAGCGGATAGCTGATTCTCCCTCAACACCTCTAATACATGTCTAACATGAGACACATGGGATTCGAAGTCAGGAGAGAATATCAAAATGTCGTCAAGATAGACAATAACAAATTTACCTAAGAACTCCCTAAGAATGTCATTCATGAAGTTTTGGAACACAGCTGGGGCATTGCTGAGTCCAAAAGGCATCACCTGATATTCAAAGTGTGCTACCGGAGTATTGAACGCCGTCTTCCATTCGTCTCCCTCCTTGATTCGGATTAGATTGTATGCCCCTTTCAGGTCAATTTTGGAAAACCAGGTTGCCCCCAGGACCTGGTTAAATAAATCCGGAATCAATGGGAGGGAGTATCTATTCTGGACAGTGATTTTATTTAATCTCCGGTAATCGATACATGGCCTAAGACCACCATCTTTTTTCTTAACGAAGAAAAACCCCGCCCCCATAGGAGAGACAGAAGGTCTAATATGCCCTTTACCAAGGCTCTCCTTAATATAATCTTCCATGGCCTTGCGTTCGGGCATAGAAAGATTATAAATTCGTCCTTTAGGAAACTTGGCCCCCTCTACTAGCTCTATGGTACAATCATAAGGTCTATGGGGGGGTAGAACCTCCGGGGTTGGTGATGAGAATACATC